>NC_023756.2:12799984-13099984 GCF_000499845.2 Phaseolus vulgaris
CGGCGTGTTAATAGAACAATCACTGAGGTTTGCTTTCAAAGCAAGCAACAATCAAGCAGAGTATGAGGCCTTGATCGCAGGTATCTTGTTGGCGAAGGAAATGGGGGCGAAGGTGCTGATGGCCAAGAGCGATTCTTTGTTGGTCACTGGACAGGTAACTGGCGAGTTCCAAGCCAAGGACCCGCAGATGGCAGCTTACCTGGAGTACGCGCAAGAGCTAAGGAGATCTTTCGCTTTGTTTGAAGTGGTACACGTGCCGAGAGAGCAGAATGCCCGAGCTGACTTGCTAGCCAAGCTTGCCAGTTCGGGCAAGGGGGGCAGGCAGAGGACCGTTATTCAAGAAACTTTGAAGACTCCTCAGGCTTTTGTCGCAGATCACCAGGTCCTTTACGTTTTTAAATCGGCAGAGAGGACAACAAGGGGCCACAGATCTCTAATGCAGGAGACCTTGAGGACGCCAAGGGTCAGGGCACACCCAGCGAAAGAGGTAAGCATGACACAAGTTTGCGCTATCCACGAGCCTGATACGTGGATAACGCCATACCAGCGCTACTTGGCAGATGGCGTGCTCCCAATGGATTCAACAGAAGCCAGAAAGATGAAGAAAAGCTCCAGCAAGTTTACCCTCATTGATGGCGAGCTGTACAGGTTCGGATTTACACACCCTCTCCTTGTATGTGTACATGGAGAGAAGTGCACGAGAATTATGGTTGAGCTCCATGAAGGGATTTGTGGGAGCCACATTGGAGGTCGATCTCTGGCGACAAGAACTGTCCGTGCAGGTTATTACTGGCCCACAATGAGGGAAGATTGCAAGAGATATGCCCAGCGCTGCAAGCAATGCCAGCAACACGCCGACTGGCACAAGGCGCCCCCAGAAGAGTTAAGGTCAATCTACAGCCCCTGGCCGTTCCACACGTGGGGAATCGACTTCCTGGGGCCCTTCCCGTTAGCGATCAGGAAAATGAAGTATTTGGTTGTGGCGATCGAATACTTCACAAAATGGATCGAGGCAGAGCCAGTAGCCCAGATCACCGCACACAAAATCCAGAGTCTCATGTGGAAGAATATTGTGTGTCATTTTGGTGTGCCCAAGCGTCTAGTATCAGACAATGGGACTCAGTTCGCAAGCCACCTGTTGAAGAAGCTGTGCGAGGACATTGGGACACAACAGGTGTTTGCTTCCGTGGAACATCCGCAAACGAATGGGCAGGTGGAGTCCGCTAACCGAGTTCTGCTGAGAGGATTGAAGAGGAGGCTGGAAAAGGCCAAGGGGTCTTGGGCTGAGGAAGTTCCCCGCATAGTGTGGGCATATCACACCACTGAGCAATCGGGAACCCACGAAATCCCGTCTAGCTTAGTGTATGGATGCGACGCAATGATTCCTGTTGAAATCCAGGAAAGCTCGCCAGAGGTTCCAGAACTTCGTTGCGGAAGACTCGAACGAAGAAAGGTGAATGAACTTGGATTTGCTGGACGAGGTCAGGGAGGAAGCGCGGGTGAAGGCTGAGGCAGTAAAGAGAACAGTTGAGCGTAAGTACAACTCCAAGATAAAGCCAAGGCAATTCAGATATGGCGACCTGGTGATAAGGAAGGCTCACCAGTACGAGATGGAAAACAAATTGTCACCCAAGTGGACAGGACCGTTCAGAATAACTGAAGCACTCGGGAACGGCGCCTATCGCTTGGAGACGCTGGAGGGAGGGGCGATTCCTCGCACTTGGAATGCCACCCATCTCAAGTTTTACTACAGTTAAGCCCTTGTAAGTAGCAATTAACTCCAACAGTTTAAGATGTATTAGTTTAAGCAATTTTTCAAGGGGACACTCTTTTTCCCTAAGGAGGGTTTTAATGAGGCCACCCAGTAAAGAAGGTTTCGAAGTTTATCAAGTTTCCCGGCTATTAAGTTTGCATGTTGTCTGTTTGCCAAGTTCGTGGGGAGAGACTCTATCGCCCTTGTGTAGTTTTAAAGAAAAATGGTAAATCCAAACCGCATGCATCCAGTACAAAATTTTTGAAACATAAAGTTTTTTAAGTCCTCATCGCCGTATGGCGATCGGAGGCACGGGAATAAAGTTTTCTAAGTCCTCATCGCCATATGGCGATCGGAGGCACAGGAATAAAGTTTTTTAAGTACTCACCGCCTCTCGGCGATCGGAGGCACAAGTATTAGATTTCCTCCCAGCGAGGAAGAGATTTAAAAGACCTCCTCGCCTTGAGTGAGTGTAGGCGAGAAAGAGATTTAAAAGACCTCCTCGCCTTGAGCGAGTGCAGGCGAGAAAGAGATTTAAAAGACCTCCTCGCCTTGAGCGAGTGCAGGCGAGAAAGAGATTTAAAAGACCTCCTCGCCTTGAGCGAGCGTAGGCGAGAAAGAGATTTTAAAGTCCTCCTCGCCCTGAGCGAGCACATGCAAGTACAGATCACAAGACCTCTTTGCGTGAGCGAATTGAGACAAGTTGAAAGCCCTCAGTGCATCCGGGGGAGGAGGAGATGTAACCCCTGGGCAAGTTGAGGCATCAGGAAAAGTCCTTCTCACCCTCGAGTGAGTTCAGGCAAGATGAAACTGAAAAGTCAGGCGTGTTAACGATCTCAAGTGTGGGAAAGGAGGGTTGGAGAAGGACTCTTTTCCCCTTGAGAGAGACACCAATATTGACCTAGTAAGATCAGTTAAATTAGAAGTTAAAGGGTGGTTGGGGAGGTTCGCAGAGGACACCCCACCACCCAAATCATAGTTCTGAAACTTAGGGAGGTAGAGAAGGATCCGAAAGGCGGCTCTACCCCCAGATGAGGGAACAATGGTGTAAGTTATCTCAGGGTAAAGGCTCGGAGAAGGTAGAGAGCGATCCGAAAGACAGCTCTCCTCCCAGGTGAGCAAAGATGAAATCAGAAGGTGGTCCCGCAAGGGACGTTTTCAGTTAAAAGGAAGATGACGTCGCCAGAATCCCATGGTTTGGGATTGAAGTAGAAAGAGAATCGCACGGCCGAGGCCGCGTCAGCGAAGTTCTGAGCGACGATATAGAGATGCCTTTGGCCCTTGGCAGGTCGGGCGAGAGTAGTTTCAGATGCTAAGATCGACCCAAGCCCTTATTGCTGAGTAAGTGATTTCGTATTAAACGTTATTGTTTCGAATTAACCGTTTGTTTGAGCTAAGGTGGTTCGCAAAGAGTTAAGTACCGGTTGGTACAAAGTATATTGAGTTGAGAAAAACCATCCAGTTAAACCAGTTGATTACACGATAGATAAATTAGAAGACTATATATATATATATAAATGTATGTGCACAGGGATATCAAACAGTTTGAACAGAGTGAAAATTATTACATATAGACCAAGGTAAAACACAAGAGGTTTCAAGGCGATAAGTCAACTGGGGGTACGATCTTGTCGTCCACCACCTCGTTGTATACCGAGAACTCGGAGAGATCAAGGTCGGGATATTTGCAAGCAAACTGCTCCAAAGCAGCGCCAAAGCCGGAAGTGAGAACTTGGGCAGCCTCAAGCTGAAGCTCGTCGATCTTCGTCTTGAACCCATTGTTCTCTTCACGAACCTGGGTGACTTCAAGCTCGAGCTCGTCGGCCTTCTTCTTGAGCCCGCTGTTCTCTTCGCGAACTCAGGCAAGCTCAGCAGCGGTTTCACTTAGTTCCTGGGAAGCCTTATCCCGTTCTTGCTCAACCTTTCCCAGAAGAGTCTCCCTCTCGATTGACCTCTTCTCCAGGTTGGCCATCTTTTGAGTGTCAGTTTTATTTGCCTCCTCCAGCGTGGCAATTTTCTCCCTCAGAGGGACGATCCTGTTCTCCAGCTCGACGGCGTCCTGGAGTTTGTCATGAAGTTTCTTGCGCAGTTCTTTGTTGTCCTTGCGCACGCTTTAAAGCTCGTCCTTGAGGGCGTTTTCAACCCGCGAAAACTCGAAGCTTTGCATCAGCATGTCGCACTTGGTCTTCTCGGCTTCGGCTTTCGCGGTGCTCGCCACCTCCTGATTGATCCGATTATCAAGTTCAAACTTCTCGAAGGAGTCCTTTAGCCCTTCACCGACGATTTGGAGAAGACAAACGTCAACCATGGCACTTAAGCGCACGGTGAAGGACTTCAAGGCTTCTTGAAGAGGGGCTGGGAGGCTTGAGGTTGCTGGAGGAGGCGGAGGTTGGTGCTCACCACCACCCTCACAAGGTTGGATGGCGGGGGGAGCTTCGAGGCATGGTGGTGAGGCAGGGAGTTCTTCGGCGGCTTGGGAGGAGGCTTGCGTATCAGTGTGTGGCTCAGGAACGGCTTCCGCAACTGAGGCGTTTGAAACGAGAACATCCCCAGCGGACTCGAATGGTGTGGAGGCATTGGGGGGGTCCTCGATGTAGTTTGGGGCGGCGCTCTCAATTGCTGGGGGCTCGATCACAGCCCTCCTTTTCCTTTTGCAGACTAGCCTGTCCTCGGTGGTTTCGTCCGCCTCTTCGTCTGACACTACCCTGGGGGCTTTCCTCTTAGCCTTCTTGAGGGGTAGTTTCTTGCGTTGGGGGGCTGGAAGAGCGGCAGCTGCGGGTGGGCCAACTGGTGGAGATTGGCCCTAGGCGGCGACGATCTCCGCAACAGAGTTCGGGATCGTTTGGGAGCTCTCCGCAAGCTTATGGGACTTGGCTATGGCGCGTAGCTCAGCCATCCTATCTTGTCCCAACATCGTATCTGCAAAGGGGGCCAACAATTATCAACCAGCACAGAAAATCGACAAGTAATAATGCATGGAGGAAGTTGAAACCATATGCGAAATTAGAACAACAACATCAGAGTAGAAACGAGGAAATGCAAATTCAAGCTAAGGGAACTTGAAGGCTTAATGACAGACCTATGTGAAAGTCCAGTTGGCTTTCAAAGAACTCGAAGGTGATGATGGAGGCAGTCGATAGGGTCACGTTGGAAGAAGCGACTTTCTTCCAGAACCCGCACAAGTCCTTGTCGAGCTCCCCCATCTTTTCTGGCTCCCTGGCCTTCTTGAAGCTTGACTCTTTCCTTCCCTTGTTCACCCAATACAAGGGGAACCCGTCAAGAAGGGAAGGGTCTTGATCGCTACAGCATACGCCCACGAACTTCCCCTTCCAATCCTTATAGGATTGCTGGAAGATGGAGAGAATGGACCTCCCAGCGACCCCATTGAGGCTGACCCATAGACGATCGCCCGGGTTCTTCGCCTCGAACAAGTAAAGGAACACATCCACCGAGGCTGGATGTCCCAAGTGTGCGCAGATAATTTGGTAAGCCCGTACGAACGCCCAACTGTTGGGATGGAGCTGGGCGGGGGCTATGTCGAGCTCGGTCAGGAGCTCCCTCTCAAAGCGTGTGAAGGGAAACCGAAGCTTGACCTTCTTGAACATAGTGGTGTAAACGAAGCAGAAAGGGGCGTCGTCGCTCCCCTGATTGTCGGTGCAGATGGGCTCACCAGGAGGACAAGGGCGCACAGACACCTTGTCATCGTGCTCTTTGCTGAAAGAGAGGTGATCCTGATCACCTTTCTTGAGACGAAGAATATCACGATCAGAGTTGATGCATGAAGTCTCACCCAACAGGGTTGCGGAGGCCCACGGGTACAGTCGTTTGTAGTCTGGAAGAGGCTTCACCGTCGCGCCGGTTTGTGGTGGGTTTGGTTGTGGTTGGCTAGGTCAAGAGGACACGGGTCTCGCGACTCGGTCGGAAGGGACGTTAGAATCCTTTGGGGGGTCGCGGGAAGAGGAAGGGTTTGCCCTACGGGTTTTCGTCGGAGGGTTGCGAGGAGATGGAGGAGGGTTTGGTGTGATTTTTGAACGAGCCATCGAGGAAGCTGCAAGAAGACGAAAAGGGAAGATATGAGAGTTCGTAAACAGAGAGACTCAACAGAAGAGAAGGAGATGGAAGAACAAGGGGGGCTCGCAGAGAAGAGGTTCAGAAACCCTAAACGCAGAAAAGAGAAAACAAAGCAGAGAAAACATCCCACAACGTATGCTCCAGACAGTTAATGGATGATGCAAACTGATTAAAATGCAGCAAATATCAGTAGAAGTGATAAAAAATTTACCTTTGGATGATCAAAAGAGTATTCAGAAAGATGGTGGTTGGGGGAATCGGAGCGTTCGCTGGAGCGTTTCGAGAGTTTGAAGAGAGGTAGAAGATAATGAAACAGTGAAATGGCGCGAAGTGTTTAAGAGTTTCGAAGAGTTTCGAACGTTGCGAGAAGTGCAAATGACAATGAATAATGGTCGTTGATGAGTCCACGTGTCGAATGATCGAAGAAGTTGGTGAAGTGTCAAGTCAGTGAACAGTATGAGCGCCAACGCGCAAAGCCACGTAAGCCGCCGAATTTAAACCTCTTTAGTCTCCTTGCTGAACAAGTCGCAGCTCGAGACTGGGGGCTTGTGTACCGACCAGGTCATCGGGTGTGATGACGTGTCTGGCACGTGACTATGTGGGGCGTGCTCAGCGGAACACGTGGACAAGAGAAAGATGAACGGTTCAAAAGTGAGCATAGTCGCCGGTTCATGGAACTGGCGTTTTGTAGTGAACATGGTCGGTTGTCGCCGGGTTTATGTGTCATCGACGTGTTAGGCAATGGGAGATCAGGTGGTCTGACGCCGCCGCGAGGAGCACATCGCCGGATTTCCCATTAAACTCAGTTGAAGCTGCTGAAAGCTCAGAAGAGTAAGTTCAAGTGTATAATTTCAGTAAGATGATTGTTGCGCCAGCATAGGGCGTGAAGGGCGTGTGGGTTAAAGGGAACAGCTTGCCTATCAGCGACAGGATTCCCATAGTGGACATTCGTTGATGGCAAGGTTTCCTCAGCCGGAACATGCATGACACAGCGATAAGGAGGGTGCCATTAGCAACAAGCGATATCACAGAGATGGTGCACTTTGCTGCACCCGATACTCGCCTTGTCGGGTGGTGTTCTAGAGCATATTGCGTGCTAGCTTACTCCTTGAGTAGAGGACTTAGCCGCGCGACTGGTTACTACATAGAAATGACGCTCAAGTTACCTCAACCTAGATGACGACACGTGTAGGGTTGGATGCTACCTGTTATCCCAACCCAGATGATGACACGTGTAGGGCTGGATGCAATAGAGAAATGACGCTCAAGTTATCCTAGCTCAGATGATGACACGTGCAGGGCTGGGCGCTACCTACTATCCCAGCCCAGATGGCGACACGTGCAGGGCTGGATGTGAGCCACGCGTCCAAAAGCATAACGGCCTGGAGAGAGAAGAAACCTAGCTATAAAGGTAAACTTAACAGAACTTGCAGAGGTACGTTTTTTATTACAGCTCATTGCTAGGGTTGTGTGCCTTTAGTACGGTTCTATAGAGCATATTTTCTCTGAGTTTTAGGTGTTCCTATTACTGACTTGAGCGTCGGAGCGCCACCGGCCTCAGAGGCGCCACCTTGTGTTTTCAGGTTCTCAGAGAGGTTTTCTGTGGTGTGAACTTGAAGGCCACGTGGAGTCAAGCTAGTGAGGAGGTTCGGGACGAGGCAACGCTCTTCCGCTAGGTCAACCGGCAGGATCACAACCTAAAGTCAACCGGCGACCCGGTCAACCGGCAAGAACATAAGGTATTATGGTCAAATTGCTAAGGTCATCCAAGTATAAATTATCACATAAAATGTTTTCTTGGTAATTTTATGTGAATGGGCACACTTCTTAGGTGTTTGACAACCACGCCATCATGTTGATTAATCCAATCTAACTTGTATGGTGCAGGGGTGTAACTTGTATGGTGAAAGGTGTGAATGTGTTTTAAGAAATAATTTATGAACTAACCTAGAACTACAACAATTGTAACAAGAACCGATATCCACAATTAAAGAACAAATGTCATCAAGAACCTTACATCTTGTGTGGAAAAGATTTTCTCGTTGTGATTGATCTAATTCTAGGGAATGACTTTGAAGAAGTCTATGAACTATTAATAAATCACTTGTACATGGTTGAATCTCTTCTTCAGAAGATATGGATTCTTCTTCCTTAAAGGAAAAAGGTGAAGTCTCAAGCATTTGAGTGTTTTGGTCTTTTAGAATCAGAGTTTTCTTTTAAGAACATTTAGAAGCATATGTCATTTTTTCCAAACACTTACAGCATTGAACTTGTTTAGTCTTAATTTCTTTAGAAGGAGGAACATAAGGATTTGTATCTTTTATCATGTGGTCTTTCTTTGTCATAAGAATAATTATTTCTTTTATAGTTTTTTGTGAGGTAGTTAGATAAAGAGGATCGCCTAAAATTTGATTTTTTTGTTTATCTGTTCCTCTACCTTAACACAAAGTTGAACTAAATCATTAAAATCATTATAAGGGAGAAGCTCAACTTTATCCCTAATTTTGAAATGAAGACCACTCTAGAAATGGGAAATTGTGAGTCTAGGTTATGTACGAATACATGCCATTAACATTAGTAACTCCATTTATTTGTCTATACTGATTTACAATAAAATCTTTGAGTTAGCCTATGGAGTTGTTGCATGAGTTCCCTATCATAATAAGATGATATATATTTTCCTAAGGGAAAATCATAGTTCATTCCAATAATTTATTGGAGGGTTGTGGTGAAGGTTAAGATCTTTAGTGTATGTAGTCCACCAAGTCATGGCAGCATCCTGAAAACTAAGGGTTGCTAATGTGACCCTCTTCTCATGATCTACTTGGTGACTTTCAAAAATTTGTTCTACCTTCATCTCCCAACTTAAGTAATCATCTATATTGGTTGAACCATAGTGAGGAGGAAGATCAATCTTAGGCTCTCTAAGCACATATTGGGATCTATGTTTATGATATCTAGGAGGATTTTGATAGTTGTTTGTATTATGGTGGCTACTATAGTCGTCATATCTAGGAGAAGGATTATGATCCTGAACACTCTGATGTCTTTGAGAACCCTTCCCATGTTTACTCCTAGACCTATAAGTTTTTTTTTATCTCGAGTCATAATAAGTTTATTTATGAGATCTTTTATTTCACAAATATTTGTTTCTTGTTAGTTTAGTCTTAAATGGATATCTATTCGAGTTTGATCATTAAGATTCCTATTTACACTAGACTGGTGAGATGGATCAATCATTTTTTAATGAAATTTTTTCACAATTGGTTTGAAAATTCAACTAGAGTGAAACACACAAAAATTTCAAAGTTAGGTAAGGAAGCTAAAGTGAGAATTCTCCAAGTTCACTCCCAGGAAAGCAATGTACGTCACAATGGAATGGTTAAGTACCAAAGCTTTCCTAGCGAGAGCTTACCTAAAATAGGTCTCACAAAAGTCTCCTTAAGAAACATCAAAACAATTTTAAAACAAAAAAGTATGTGTGTGAATGCATAGATGATCCTAAGACCAAAGGAAGGTTGATGTAAGTTGGTTTTAGGATTTTTTATTTTATGGTGTGACACTTTACATAGATTGAGATTTTAGAAATTTAAGAGTGAAAACCTTAGAAAAATCCCCACTAGACATTAACTTAACCAAGTTATTAAGTAGATGTGAAGGTTCATTTCACAAAGGCAAAGATAAAAGCAAGATATGGTGAGAATGGATGCAAAACTCAATTAATTCATGACAAAACCGATAGCATAAACCAAGGAAGAAAACAAAGACAATGAACATAAATGGAAGGAGAAATGAAGGAGAATGGAAGAAGGAAACTTATGGAAAAGGAGAGTGATGATCATGCCACTTTATGGGTGGTAACCATCAAGATGAGTGGAAGGCCGCCACTTGAGAGCTTCATTCTCATCAAGATAAGACCAAGGGAGAGGAGATAGCACTCACTCAAGCTCACACAAATTGTGCAGAGTTTCTTTACTTCTCAAAATTCAACTTATGAAATACAAAGGGGAGGCTTCCTATTTATAAGAGAATGAACCTTAGAGAACAAGGAGTGAGGGTAGGAAGGGAAGAGGAAATGTGGTGCGGCCTAGGTCATTGACTATGGTCAATGCTGAACCATAATCCTAAAGTTCTAGAAGCTAGGTTAAGCTTCCTTCCTTACAAGGCTTTGTGAGCTAAAAAGCTAGGCACACCCTCCATTTGTGCTAAAAGACACATACTCTACTGAAATTACAAATAGTGAAACCAATTGATGCTCAACATCCAAAGTTGGTGCTCTGCTCCTAGTAATCCTCTGAGGTATGGTAGGTGTTGAGGTCATGGCTGGAGAATCTTGCCTGAGTCCTAGGTCTTGGGTCATGCTCCTAGTCTTCCTCCTTAGAGGTTGGGTCGGGTTAGTAGGCACCCCCTCTCCTAGGTCTTCATCAAAGGTCTACTATTTGCAATAAAAGAAAAACCTAAGTATCATAGTGACGTAAAATTCAAGAAAGGAATATAATACAAAAAATAAAGCAAGAAAATAGATGCAAATGAAAAAAATTAAAAACTAGACAAGTCCTATAGTGACAGTGAAATGCTTAGAGCTCAGTGAAATGCTTAGAGCTCAGTGGCACAATGACACTCTAATGCACGAAATTATTACAAAGTTTTGTGGGGATTGCCTTTGGACCATCTTCTCTTTGATACTTCTTTCTTCATTTGACAAAGAGTCTTCAAAGCTAAAGTGTCACCCGAAAATAGTTTATTCAAAGCACTCCGTGTTGCACCACTTTTAGCACCAAAATTCAACAAAGTTTTGTGCCAAGAAATAAAGCAAGATAAAAAAGCTACAAAATTTGGAAACTAAACTCAAAATGAATTTAATATGACAAACAGTCAAGGAAGGCCAACAAGTGTCAAGCAAAAAAAATAAGGCTACACAATAAAGTCTAGTACATACAAAAGAACCTATGAAATGCTCTAGAATAGATGAGAAAATAAAAATATAGAGTGTACTAGCACTCACAGTTGCAGAATTTGTATTAATTTTTCACAACATTTTTTATGGTAAAACTTTTATGGTATAGTCTCAACTCAACAAGTGATAAAATTTAATAAATTTGAGGTCAATTGGATATATATACATTGAGAAACAAATCAAACAAGTTGAGAAACTGCAAAAGTATAAGGTCACCAGAAAAACAGTCTACTTTCAACGCTAACAGCGTTAGTTCTTAAAATTATTGCAATTTTTGTACTGCGAATTGGAGGCTGAAATTTTAACTAGATCAAGGAAATATACTAAGGAATATGTGATAAAAGTTTCAAAGCGAAATACCAAAGGAAATAGGTGCAATAAAATTGAAACCTAGTGAAAATATAGACTGAAATTTTTGGTCAAACAGAAATAACATTATGGTTTTTGTGATTTTTAACTTTCTTTGTATTTGATATTAGGACGTGCCTTTATTACTGGGTATTGTTAACATACTAAGGCTCTTATAGTAAAATTTTCAGAAGATTTGGATGTAATATGAGTTTAGAATAAATTTGCAAAACTAGGTGAAATAAATTACTGTCAACACCTGATTTTGTTCCGATAAATAAAATTTGCGAAAGAAAAAGAAAAAATCTTTTAAATAAAAATATGTAAAAACAAAAAATAAAGAGATAAAAATTCATAAAATAATAAAATTTTCCCTATTTCTAAAAAAATGAAAAAACATACAAAATGAAAGGAAAAAAAAAAAAAAAACAAAATTCTTATATCTTTTCTGCTTTCCACACCCCCACATTTCCTTTGTTATCACCTCCTTTTTTCATTTCATTTCTTTTTTACCCCTCAGCCCACTTTCACCATATTTTCTGCTCACACCCCCTTAGCTCACATTTTCACCTCAACTCATTGATCCAAACCATTTGATCGCTCACATTCTCCCACTCACCTTTGGAGCCCCACTCTTCGCTCACGGAAGATACGAAGAAGAAGGCCCCCCTCTAGCGACCCCTAGTGGAAGCTTCCTCCGCCGGTCGCCTCCAGCGGCTCCCTTCAGCACAACCACAAATTTTACGCCCCTCTCGAAATCGGTTCTGCTTGTTCATTTAGCAACCTCCTCTTTGCATATGTTTTAACTGTTGTTATTTTCAATTTTGGGTAAATCTATTGATAAAGAATTTACAATGAGGAAATTAATGTTGTCTCATTTCAAGGGCTTATTTACTATGTGTTTTCGTTTTAGATGCTGAAGAATCCGTTGTGTTTGCATTGAGGTTATTTTCGTGTTTACGTCTTGAACATGTGGAAAATCTATTATGTTTGCACTGCTGCTTCTGCATTAAAATCACTCGGTAAACGTTTGCAATCCACACCAAACACTATTTGTTTTTGCTAGACCCCTACACATGAGCGTTTCCAATGTTTTCTTTTTCTTTTTTATTTATCTATCTAGACATGTATGTTAATTAGGGGTAATTATGCGGGCTAGCCTGCTCAACATAGGGTCCACCTTGCGTTTGACCCAAAACATGCGAGTCGAGTTGGTCCGCTCCGTACTAGGAGCAAAGACTATTAAAATAAAAATATTTATTTTCTAATATATTAAATTCATTTTTTTAAATAAAATAAAATAAAAGTTACACTACAATAATAGGTGAATAAGGTATTTTTTTTTTTAAAAATAAAATAATTATTGACCCGCATGGACTGCAGATTATGTGGGGCAGGCCTAAATAGGTCAACGACTAGAGACAAGTTCTTCCTACACCCAATCCTTTTTAACCTACATCTAACATAACTTTTTATTTCCAAAAATGTCCTTTATTAGAGAAATGAAAATCTGAAATTAAAAATAAGAAAAGTATATCCAGAATTCAAAATTCAAAATCTCATTCCGGATAAAAAATTTCGTAATACATAACGTTTCAGAAAAAAAAAATCCAAAAAAAAAATCCATAACGTGTAACCCTATTTATTAAGGGGTATTTTCGTCTTTTTATACCTGAAATTGGGTGACACGCATTGATGTCCCTAATATTAATTGGTCAAATGAGAGTACTGCAGCATGTTAATATTTTCACCACCAGCCTTTTAATCCTGTCCTATACCTTGGCCCAGCATTTCTGCTATTTGTTACTTGCGCTTTTCATACATACACCCTGCCAGCCTTTTTAAGCCCGGGTCCATCCTGCTGGCCCAGAAATTTCACTGTCTGCACCCATTTTTAATATGCACCACCCTTCCCAAATAAAGCTTCGGCCTATTCTGCTTGCCCCATATCCTGCTGTTCGCCACTTTTTTTTTATTTTATACACCCACCATCTTATAGTTTCTAAAAAAATATAATAAATATTTTAATTTTTTCTAGAATAAGTATTTGAGTAATTTTTTGAAGGTAAACGCCACCTTTTAATACACTTTTTCGATAAAAATAATAAAAACATAAAATCTAAAAGATATAAAAATATTTATAAACAAACCATTTTTTTCCAAAAAAAAAGGCCAAATCATACTGAAAAAATTACAAAATCTTTGATTTTCTATTCTTAACATAAATACGTAGAAGCGAGGTGACTCCATATTGGGATCACTTTTCTCAAAAATTTCGCTTCACTTTTATTATTATTTTTTAAAGCCAAGTTGACGCTAACACAAACCTTCTTTTCAAATAGCTAACCCTCAGAATATGTAAATCTTGATTTTCCATTTTGAAAAAAATGCGTAGGAGCAAGGCCCAACTACAAAAAATTTAAATATATTTTCTTTACTTTAAAACATGTGTTTCTATTTCTTTCTTTTTTTTTTTTGAAAAACAAACATTTAGAAAAACCATACTTGTTTTACACATTTAATTAAAGGTACAGTATCCGGATAGGTGTTGTAGGGGTGCTAATACCTTCCTTATGCGTATTCGACTTACGGACCCTAAATCTGGTTCACAGACCATCTTTCTGGTTTTTCTGTAGTATTTTCATAATAAACTATGGTGGAAAATCCCATATTTTTGTTTTTACAAAATTTTCTCGTTTTTTGGTTTGTTATTCGCCTGTCACGATCCTAGTTGTGGCAATTACAATTTTGGAAACTTAATAGAATTCAATGAGTGAATGAACAACAAAACTTCAAGATAAGTAATGGAATTGAATTAAGAGACTTACTACTGGACTAATAACAAGTATAAAGACATAAATATGTGAAAAAAAATGCACCAAAGCTTATACTCATATTTGACACAAAAGACTTTTCACAAACACTATGTGTGCACTAGGAGCATTTCATCAAACACTTTGCATACAACTAACTACATGAATGATTTAGACAAAATTAAACCACAATTGATCGTGACATTTGACTTGTAGTGATTAGAAACATTAGACAACACCTAAATGCACACAAAAAACAACAAGAATCAAAGAAATAGTTATTCTATAAACCCTTGTTTGCATGTCAAGTGAGGGTTTCTAGAGTGCACATGATTTATTCAACCTACTCTAGAAAATGATATAGAAATACAAGATCTGAAATAGTTATTCTACTCTTTACAATTTTATATAGACTAAGACGTATATTTATACTGTACATTCTTTTATTCTTAGCCTTATATCTTTCATCTTCTAATTGTGTCAAATGGTTGCTGAATTTGTAGATTGAATTGGAAAAAGTAAATGGATCAATGGAGGCAAAGAGAAGTTCTAAAGGAGCTCATGAAACCTTGGTGTGAACTGAGGAGTTAGGAGAGTGATAGGTTAGGCCTAATCACTTGAAGAGGTGGAGATTGAGATTAACAAAGGAGTATACCCTAAAGAGAGAAGACATGAGCATGTATGACTGAGCAAACTAGCAACATAACACTAAGTTTATTAATATGAAATTTGCATAGCCTTGTACTTTTATTTATATGTGAAGGATCCAACCAAATTACAAAAAAAAATGGAGAGTGATTCAAATTCAAAAAATGGCGCCAATGCAAGTCACAACTTTTGTGTGAGTGCCTTATGTTCCACATGATTTGCTTCTTGGTGATAGGGTTTGCTTAGGATCAAACTAGGGTTTGATGTGGGCCAATTGAAGCCCAATTAAATCATAGGTAGGTTTAGAAACCCCAACCTAACCCTAATCCACTTGAGGCCCAAATACAAGCCCAAATCCTATGTTATTTGGCCTAATTTAAGGCCCAATTTATTTTACAAGAAAGGAAATCCTATTCTAATTTGTACAACATGGACTTTAAAGATATGCAAGAGAGAGTATCTGTCAGTCATCTCTTAGGTAATAAGAACCACAATAAAGGTATCACACAAACTAATTTGTTTGTTTTATATGTACATATCCATCAACTTTTTTTTTTTTTGTATTATCCTTATGTTCCAACTCACCAAGATATATGACTAAAAATAGAAAAAATGTACAACATAAATATCTCTCTTAATCTGTAAAAAGTAGAATAGTTATTTTAGGTTTTGAATTTCTGGACCATTTTCTAGAGTAGAATAAAATGAAACATCTACACTTTAGAAACCCTCACTTGACATACAAGCAAGACTTTCTAGAGCACAAGAGAATAGATTAGTCATGACACCTTCATTAATTAAAAGCTCAACATGGGTTAGCTAGTCTAACCAAGGTTAAGGTAGCTTAAACCTTAAGCTACCTTCACCCATGGAAGCCTATAAATAGGTGTGCCTTCCTCTTTGTATTCCTGATTTGATATATTTTTTAACGAGTAATTTGAATTTCAGAATTCATTCTCTCCCAAATCTCCCTTTTCTAGAGAGCTAGAGGCCTAGTGAAACCCTAGGGAGTTAGCCAAACCTCTCCCTACTTCAACATCTAATTCATTTCATAAATTCACCAAAACATCTCCATTTAGGGTGTAATTCCTCCTAATTTCGCTACATCTTCACTTTAATTCATCCAAGGCACACCTTGGATTGCATCACCAACCTTCTAGCTCTCTAAGGCTTTTGCACTAAAGAGTGAGAGCAATAGAAAAGAGAGACTTGAGAGAAATTTTGATACCAAATAGTCAAAAATTCATTACAATATTCAAGTTTAAGAATTACACAAGAGAAACTTTCTATTTATAGAGCTAGAAGTCTTTTAAAGTGACTATTAGAACTCTAAAATGTTGATCAAGGATGATTTTGTGTTTTGATGTCTCCAAATCTATGAAGTCTGGTGGAAGGCTGAGTTGCTGCTTGTGTGGGTGGGTTCTGGGTAGATTAAATGTGTAATCCACTCTTTCTTTGAATCTAAAACTGATTTGAATCAAAACCTTTTTGAAAAAGATTGTTTTCTAAAGAAGTGGAAAAACAACCTGTTGTTTTGTTGTTTCAATTGGTTGTTTGACAGTTAGTATTTTTTGAAAAGGGTTTGAAGTTGTTTGACTTGGTTGACTTTGCTGTCAAATCAATTCAACCAGTTGTTTCGAGAATTCAACCGATTTTTTTTTGAAAATCCATAACAGATTTCTGTGAAGTGTGGTAAATAAACTTTAAATGGTTTCTAACTATTTTGGCTCTTGCTTTAAATGTTTTTAACAAACCTTTGGAGTATATAAAGGTTGTTTTATGCTCCTAAAGGCATTGAAACAATTTAGACATTTTGAGATTGAGAAAACAAATTTGAGTTTTCAAGATTTGCATCAAGCTTTTGGATTTTTACAAAGGAATGGAATGAGATTGCTGTAATCTTTCGTTTTTTAATATTGATCAGGTGTAATCCTTTATTTATCTCTTGTATTTCTGAATATTGGTGGTGTAAGCAGAATCAGAGGGTGTTCTGAATTTTGTGGTGTTGTGTGGCAAAGGAAGTGTGTGGCTTGAGGTGTTTAAGGTCACTTCTTTGGTATGGTTGTTTGTAATATGGATTTTGATTGCATAGTAGATACCCAGTGGTTTCTGGGGATTGGATGTAGCTCTTGGGATAAGAGTGAACCAGTATAAATTGCTTGTGTGCTTTTCTCTTGCCCTGAACTCATTTACATTCTTCTTTTAAGTTGTTTTAATCACTGCTGATAAAAACAACCGGTTGAATTGCAGAAGCAACCGATTGATTTTCTGGAAAAATCAACTTAAACAGTTTTATTTTATTGTTTTCCTTGATTTCTTTCTCTATGATTTTGCATTGGAGTTCATTATACCTTCAAAGTTTGCGAAAATATTTTATAAACAATTCATTATACCGATTGATGCTGACTTGGCTGGAAAGAGGTAGATCAAACCAAATATAAAGGGTTGATTGGATCTTTGCTCTATCTCACCACAAGCAGACCCGATATCTAGTTTGTTGTATGTCTATGTGTAGAGAATGGGAGCTTTGATGTTTCAAATCCAAGATTAAGCTTGAAGCCTTGCTATTTTTGGTTTGAGCGTAGTTTAGAGTGTTTAGAATTTATGTAAGATCAGTCTTGATTCCTACACAAAGCCTGTTTTAATCTTTTTTAAAGAACTAAGTGTTTTTCCATGCAAAGGGAAAAACAACCGATTAAAGTTTCGAGATAATCGGTTGTTTCTCACTTAGCTGGCAAAGGAGTTTTGAAACTGTTTTTTTTGAATTAGTTGTGTAACTGTTGAAACCATTCAACCGGTTAAACCACAGTTTCAACCGATTAAATGTGAGTCTTCATAATAACTTTTTGAAAAACTGTTTTAAAACTGTTTTAGCTGATTCAAATATGCCTTAAATGGTAGATTTTCAAAGGTTATAAATATAGGCTTCTTTCAAATGTTTCATAGAAAGAAATAGACAAGTTTTAACACTCAGATTTGAGATTAAAAAGAGAGATTACAATCTGCTTGTGAAAAGAAGTTTTCCAAGTTTAGCAAGATTGTTTTTAAGCTTTGTTGTGGTTCAAGAATTGATCATAGGGTTTCTGGTTTTTTGTAATACAGGTGTTTTCTACCCTTTCTTAGTGTCTTGTAATTGTTCATATTACATTCTGTAAACGAGTTTGTAAAATCCTGTAAAGTTAGTTTGATTCTGGCTTGAGGTGTGTGTTGGTGCAAAGGGGGTGAGTAGGTTTTGTGAGATTCAAAGTCACCTCTTTGTGGTGTATTGTTGTAGTCTGTGATTGATTACATAGTGGAATACTCAGAGGTTGTTCTGAGGACTGGATGTAGCTCAGGGTTGAGTGAACCAGTATAATCTGTTAGTGTAAATCTCTCTATCTCTTAACCTTCTATTATAATCTGTTTGATATTTGATATGCTATCATAATCAACCGGTTATTTTGTATTTTCAACCGGTTGATATTGTAAGAATGTATGGCTTTAAACTAGAGGGGGTTGAATGGTTTAAAGAGGGTTTTCGCAAACTTTTAAGTCTAGAATGAAATCACTTCGAAAAAACTTGATTCAGAATTCAGTTTGCCAAAAACATAAAACAATTTAGCACAGCACCAGAAAAACAATCGGTTGTTTCGCAGAAACAATCGGTTGTTTATACCAGTTCACAAATATAAACTGAATTTAAAGAGTTCAAGGGATAGAGAGATTGTACACAAAGAGTTATACTGGTTTACTCTTAAACCAAGAGCTACATCCAGTCTTCCCAGAAACCACTGGGGAATCCACTAAGCAATCAACCCTAGATTACTTACAACACCACCAAAGAAGTGACCTTGATCCCCTCAAGACACACACTTCCTTTGGCTCAGCACAAACACCACTAAGAATGCTGATCTTGACAACCTTAAGAACACACAACACTTCTCAGCTTTACACACAGAGTTTCTTCAAAGTACAAAAGGATTACACTTCTTACAGAAAAGATCTGAAATCAATACAAGATGAAAATCCTATTCCACACTCTCTTGATCCAAGCAATCTCAAAAGCAAACGTCAACTCTTCAAAAGCCAAATCTGTGAAAAACTCAAATCTGTTTTTCTTTGATTAAATCTCAGTTCTTGTTTGTTACATAAACATAACAAACTATTTATTGCTTTCAAAGACTGGTCAAAGCATTTAAAACTGGAGCGTAATCAGTTATAAAATCATTTAATGCTCAGTCAAAGCACAATACAATTTTCTGTTATGGTCCCAAAACAAACAATCAGTTGAATACTCGAATCAATCGGTTGTTTTGGTTTGACAGTAAGTCAACCATCAAAAACAGTTTTTCAACCTTTCTAAAAACACCTAAGTATAAAACAATTGGTTGTTTCGACAAAACAATAGGTTGTTTTTCACTTAGTTTGAAAACCCCTTTGAATTAAAAGGTTTAAGAATGCTTAAGCTTTGGATTCAATCAAGAGTGGATTTACACAGAAAATCTACCCCAGATCCTATTCTAAAACACCTCTGCAACAACAAGCATAACCAACCTTCCATCAACTTCAAAGGGTTTGGATTCTTCAAATCTTGAACACACTTGATTGAACAGATATTCCTGCCTTACAAATTGCTTTTATCTCTGTAACATAAACAACTAGTTAAATCGTGCTTTTAACCGATTAAAATACTGAAACAGTTTTCTTAATCTTTGTTTAATTTTCTTGCGTAATTGTTTATCTGTGATTGATTGATAAATATTCATTCATAATCATATATTTGTGAAAAGGTTTTATAAACAATTCACCCCCCTTCTTGTTTAAGCCATCAATTCTAACATTATGTGCAAGATTCCAAGGAAATCCAAAGGAATCTCATCTCAAGGCTGCAAAACGCATTCTGAAATATCTCAAAGGGACAACCAATGTTGGTCTATAGTATCCTTCTCATCTCCTATGCACTTAATTGGATAATTTGATTCTGATTATGCAGGGTGTAAGCTACACCAAAAAAGCACAAGTGGGGCTTGTCATCTTCTTGGATCAAGTCTTATTTCTTGGCATAACAAGAAGCAAGCTTGTGTGGATCTTTACACTGCAAAGGCTGAATACATAGCTACTGGAAGCTGTTGTGCACAAGTTCTTTAGCTCAAACAACAACTAGAAGATTTTGGGTTGAAGGTTAGCAAGGTGCCTTTGCTTTGTGACAACACAAGTGCTATAAATCTAACCAAGAATTAGATTCAGCACTCAAGAACAAAGCACATTGAGATCCGTCATCACTTCATAAGGGATCATGTGAACAATGGAGATTGTGAAGTGAAGTTCATTGAGATAGGGATGCAACCTGCATATATTTTCACAAAGTCTTTGCCAAAAGACAGGTTTTTCTTTTTAAGAAATGAGTTAGGTACTCTTGATTTTCAAACTCTTTCTTGATTCTGTTTTACCCTTTCTTCATTCTATTTGTGAAGACAAATAGGGGGAAAAGGTGTTAGTTTATGTGTTGTGTAACCTACTGCAAACTCTGATTTGATAGGTTTAAATTCTACTGTTTAAACTTGTTTAAAGCTACTGCATACACACTGTTTTGATTGGTTTTTCTGCTCAAATTGGTTATGCAGAAAACTGGTTTATGTGCCTTCATAACCTGCTATTATATATGCTTTGTATTTGCATAGAATCTGTTTTGCAGGTGCTGGTTCAGATTCAAACAAAACAACATAAGCAACTAGGGATTTGTCTTCATCAAATAGGGGGAGATTGTTGATCAAGGATGATATTGTGCTTTGATGTCTCCAAATCCATGAAGTTTGGTGGAAGACTGAGTTTTTGCTTGTGTGGGTGGGTTCTGGGCAGATTAAATGTCTAATCCACTCTTTGTTTGAATCAAAAACTTATTTGAATTGAAACCTTTTTGAAAAAGATTGTTTTATAAAGAAGTGAAAAAACAACCTATTCTTTTGTCGTTTCAATCGATTGTTTAACACTTAGTGTTTTTTTTAAAAAGGGTTTGAAGTTGTTTAACTTTGTTGTCAAACCAATTCAATCGGTTGTTTAGAGAATTCAACCGATTGTTTTATTCAAAATCCATTAAAGATTTCTTTTAAGTTTGGTAAATCAACTTTAAATGATTTCTAAATATTTTGGCTCCTGCTTTAAATGGTTTTAACAAACCTTTGGAGTATATAAAGGTTATTTTATGCTCCTAAAGGCATTGAAACAGTTTAGACATTTTGAGATTGAGAAAACAGATTTGAGTTTTCAAGATTTGTATCAAGATTTTGGATTTTCACAAAGGAGTGGAATAGGATTGTTGTAATCTTTCATTTTTTATATTGATCAGGTGCAATCCTTTCTTTATCTCTTGTATTTCTGAATTTTGTGGTGTTGTGTGCCAAAGGAAGTGTGTGGCTTGAGGTGTTCAAGGTCACTTATTTGGTGTGGTTGTTTGTAATCTGGATTTTGATTGCATAGTAGATACCTAGTGGTTTTTGGGGACTCGATGTAGCTCTTGGGATAAGAGTGAACCAGTATAAATTGCTTGTGTGCTTTTCTCTTGCCCTAAACTCATTTAAATTCTTCTTTTAAGTTGTTATAATCACTGCTGATAAAAACAATCGGTTGAATCGCAAAAACAACTGGTTAATTTTCTGGAAACTTAAACAGTTTTGTTTCATTGTTTCCTTGATTTATTTCTCTGTGATTTTGCATTGGTGTTCATTATACCTTCAAAGTTTGCGAAAATATTTTATAAACAACTCATCCCCTTCTTGTTTAAGGCCATATATTCTAACATAAAAGACTCTCCATTCATGGAGTGGCACAACTTAAAAACTCTCCATCGGTGGATTTCCATCTGGCAATCCATGTCTTGAAAAGCTCTTCATTAGGAAATGGACATGGGGCACAAGGGAGTGAGAAGACATGCATCAGGCGCTCCATGTGCGTCATGAAGGAAAGGAATAGTCACCTTGTGGAAAAAGAAGGAAGGGAAAAGGAAGGCGCCATGTTGGAAGCTTATATGGTGCCTTGTGTGTGCCATGCAGGCATCCCTCTTGGCTTCTCTAAAGTCCTACTATCCTAAATTAAAATGGCCCAAATACAAGGACCAAAATCCCTATACAAAAATTAAAGACTGAAATTGAAATCTTATTTACTCTATACAATTTTTACTAGGCTACAGAAGGAGAATTCTATAGAAAAATAAGTTCTGATCAAAACAACCTGATTGTTTTGGTTGCTCAGATGGTCCTCTATCATCTTAGAGTGTTTGTTATCATAAAAATGCATAGTCTGTCTAATGGGTGATAGACCGTCTAACATCTTAATAAGATCATCTATTGTGTTTAATTTAGTGAGACTATCTCTCACATTGATATTGTGGACTATCTATCATTTAACCTTTGATTTCTACGTATATGTGAGATTTGTTGTATCCTTTAACAATTCTTATAGTTTTTGTTATCATAAAAACTCATAGACTCTATTATCATGAGATCGTTTAATGGGTAGTAGATCATCTTGAAGTGATTATACTATTTATCATCCTAACAAAATCTACAATGTCTTAGAAAAAATATTTGAAGCAAATCATCTAGAAAAAATACGAAGAAATAGAATCTACAACAAAATAGGGAGCAAAATCCGAAATTTTTGGAAAGTTGGAAACAGAGAAATTTGTGAACAATAACTAAACCATAATCTAATTTTGAGATGCATGGAGTAAATAAACCTATAAATATATACAAGTTTGAAGAAAATCAAGGGGTATCGGATCAAATTACACTCTAGGATATGTTCTTAGAACAAAGCATTAGCGTTTTTTACTTAGTTTTTTTAGATGCATTAGGTAAATGGTCTCACTATATTATTCTCACAACACATACATAATAAGAGTGAGTAAAAATTTCGGAATGTAAAATATGAGGTTGCATGAAGAAAATATGGGGCTGCAGAAAAAAATTCTAGATTTTAAGTTATGTGGGCTAGCCCGCCCTGCCTAGCACTTGGCTCGTACAGACTGCGGGTTATGCGGGCCGGCCCGTACGACCGCCCCTCTTTGCCATCTTTAACAACAGTGAAACACACCAAGAAACTGTTAGAATGTGTGGCCAAAACAAGAGGGAGGTAAATTGTTTTCACAAGATTTTCACAAAGATTGGAAGTAGAGTGAAAAGTTCTGAAAAATCAACCAATTCATTTTCTATTGAACTGGATAAAATTTCAGTTTTATAAAAAAAATCAACCAATGTATTCCCCGAAAACAGGTTGTTTATACCAGTAAACAAAGAACAGTTTTAAAACCAGTGTATAAGAGAATGGAGAGGGAGATTCACACAAGGATATTTATACTGGTTCACTCTTAACCAAGAGCTATATCCAGTCCTCAACTAACCACTGAGAATTCACTAAGCAATCAAAGCTAGATTGCAAAACACACACCAAGAGTGTTAATCTTGAACCCCTCAAGAACACACAACACTCCTTGGCAACACCACAATTTTCAGAAACTCTTTCTGAAACTGGCTTACACGTATTACACATAATTATAGTGTTCAAAAGAAGGAAATAGAGTACATGAGCTTTAGAAACCAGTAGTACAGAAGTATAGAAAACCTATATCCTATTTCACATACAAGTGATGATCCAAAAGCTCTTAATTCTCTTTGAAAACATTTTTAATAAGCTCCCTATCTTAGGTTCTTGAAAAGATCATAAAACAGTCTTTATATAGACTCAAGGAAGTGGTTAAAACTGTTAAATCATTAATCAAAAGCAGTTGAAACATTTTAAAACATTTTGGAACTCTTAACAGAATTCTGTTACAAAAACAATAGATTGTTTTACAAAACAACTAATTGAAATTATTTTTCTGTTAAGGATTTCATATAAAACAACAAGTTATTTTATCGAAATAACCGGTTGTTTCACTTTGACAATAAAGACAAAATAAAGCAAAGCTTTTTCAAAAAAATTTCAAAACCACTAAATGTCAAACAACCAGTTGTATCGACAATTCAACTGGTTGAAAAACTTGTTGTAGCTTCAAGACCTTTGAGTAACAGCTTTTTCAACAAATTGATTTGAAAAAGAACTGACTAAAATTTCACGATTTCGTTGAAAATATTTCTTTTAAAAAGAGATAAAGAGTCAAGTGAACTTGGATGATTATACAAGGTGTGAATTAATAAGTCAAAAGATACTAAACAACATACACAAACACAACAACAAGTTCTTCAAGTCTTCTACTCAGATTTGGAGGCATAAAAGCACCTTCTTCAATAACAATCCTATCTTGGCCCCAATCTAACACAAAAATACAATAAAGCATAGAAGGGAACAAATTAACCTAAAAAGTGAATTAAGAAATACAATAGGATCCCTCAAATTCAAAACAGTTGTGAAATATCTTTGACCTCAACTTAGATGATGAAACTTTTGCTCCAAGAAACTTCAAAGGTCTTTCAAAGATTATTTCTTTCAAAAACTTGAATCACAAAAGCTCTCACAAATGTAAAATTTTAAATTGTTTGAGTAACCTTTTTTCTGAAATAATGCAGACCTTTTTATAAAGATTAACAGAAACGGTTTTTTATCAAAAGGATGTTGTTTAAATAAAATCAACCTGTTAAAAAATTGAAACAATTTGTTGATTTTACATAAAAAAAAATGTAATATGCATGAAAATTGATTTTTCTTAAATAGAAAATACACAAACTTCAAATATTTCTTATGTTACATGTTAAAATATGATTTTCAGTATATAAAACGTATTTAAGAAAAATATAAAAACTTTTAATTGTTTTGAATTAAATTATTTAAAAGATAACATATTGAAAAAATGTAACTTTCCAGAAAACAATTTAAAACTAATTGAAAAAACATTTTAACCAGTTCGAAAAAATTGTTCTTGGATTCATCATCATTTCTTAAGGCAAAAGATAAATCAAGACACACAAAATAAAAACTAAACTACCTAGACACTCAAGGCATCTAGACTTCAACAATGCTTCATCAAACATCAAAGTTGGATCCTTGAGATGTCCAACAATCTCCCACTATTTGATGAAGACAAACAGTTCAACAACATGTCTTAAGTCTTGAAAAAATCTTTATCTTTTGTAGGCAGTAGTCAGTGGCGAAAAGAAGAAATAGTAGTTCTTCAACTTGCTCCTCCTAACTTGCAAAACACATATTTCTCTCCCTTTGTGTTAATTAAACAAAAAGCATGCACATAAAACATTTTAATGGATATACTAGTCCATCAAATAACAATTCTTCAACTTGCTCCCCCTAACTTGCAGAACACATATTTCTCCCCTTTTGTGTTGATTAAATAGAAAGCATGCACATAAAACATTTCAATGGATATACTAGTCCATCAAATAGCAATAAGCATAGCAAAATATAACAGTAATAACAAAGCTTAAGGAGAATATAAAATGTTGAAGGCGCATAAACAAGCACCATAATACCCAAAATAAAAGCTAGAAACTTAAAAGAGTGTAAAAGATATGAAAATTAAATCGATTATAAGCAAAAAACAATAGATTAAACATCACGATGGTAGAGCTCAACCAACTTCTCTTGTACAACCTCAATCTGGTCAAGAAGATATTGAAATCTTGATGTAGTCATCTCAAAATATTGTCTTTGTTCTGCAGAAATGGTGTCCAACCTATGAAACATAACCCTTTCAAAATTGGATAAAGGTTTACCTCTCTCCATTGGTGACACATAGGCTACCAGAGCATTCATATCAATTCCTTCATAATCTTCACCAACATTGCTTGATTCATAAATGTCAGTAGCATCACCATTTGTGTTAATCCATAAATTGTTGCCCTTTTGAAAACCCATTTTTACTAATGTAGAACAATCTATTTCACTTCCTTCTTTGATGGTTTCAATTAGATAATCTTTCACATTAGCTTCAAAATATTACATGAATTTTGAAATTAGTATAGCAAAAGGAAACTTGTAATCAACAAGTCTCTTGGACTTGATCATGTGTTCCTTCATCACATAAACCCAATTTACCTTTATTTTATTCATTAGGCAGTACATCAAAATCAAATCCCTCTCGGTCAGCATAACATGGATGCTCCCCCTGGGTGTTAGCTGCCATGCAATGATATACGCTAAAAACCTGAGAGTTAGCTTGACATTACCTACATGAAACTAATTGAAGGGAGTATTTTGATCCTTCAAATAAGAGAGGTAGAATTTCATCTTGTTGAAATCACTGATTTTAGTTGTGTTCCTTTGCCAACCTTGACTCCATTTTGCTTCAGTCCAAATACATTATTCCACACAACAAGTATAACTAGCATTTGGACTCCTTTAACAATTGATACTAAATTCTTTCCATTAAAATATAGGTTAGTGTAAAAAAAATTAATCAAATCAAGGTAAACATTGCCTTAACTCCAGGAAGGGCTTCATCCTCTGAAGCTTGAGAAGATTTCTTGCATCATCTAGCTTCTGCTCTTTCATCCAGGAAAACTTCAAAATATTGGGAATGTTGATTTGCTTTATTCTCATCTCATGCAGAAATGTTGCCATGACATCTTCATCACCAACAAACCAGGTCTCAAGATATCCAAACCGAGAGGTAGAGAATGATCCTTTAGATCTCTTATTCTTTTTTGATAAAGCCATTTGTTAAATTTGTATGAGAATTTGAATACCAATAGAGAGAAGAAACAAATATCTAGATTTTGAATAGTGTACCGCCCTGGTAGTCGGAAGTGTTGACGTGGCATTGAGCTATTATAAAGGCGTGTTAAACGGGACACCTGGCTAGCAGAAGGGAAGGAAGTCGGGGGGAGGGGGGGCTCGTGTAGTCGCCAGTTATTAAGTTGGCGTGCTCTGATCTCCAGCGTATCTAAACCGGCGGTCACCGGTTTGAAGATGAAGTCGCCAGATGTGAACCCAGGCAACCAAGTGATTAGAGATCGCCGAAACAAGGACATCGCCGAAGATGAAGGCAGACAGTCATTTCCCAGCTGGCCAGAGGATGAGCTCGAGAGACAGCTTACTTGAACATATACGGTGAAGCAGGTAGGGCAGATCATGAAGGCGGCCGGCGAGACCACAGGGAAGGTGTGTACGAAGGCGCCCGAACTCGCCATCCAAAAGAGATCACGCTCCAAGGCATCTATGCACTGAGTGTATCATGCATAAGTAACTTAGCCAAAAAACCTGAAGAGTACGCCCAAGTCAAGGAATGCTCCAGATGGTGACACGTGTACAGCTGGATGCGAGCCACGTGTCCAAAAGTGTAATGTCTGGAGAGAGAAAGTGCGCAGGTATATAAGAGTTTCCAACGAACTTCTGAGGTACGAACGCATTTAGATTACTTCTTTACAACTGCGAGAACGAGAGTACGCTGAGAGAGAGCTTTTGCACGGTTCCTTAGAGTTCTTGAGTTTTCTCTTAGTAATTGGTGGTTCAGTCGCTGACTTGGGCGTCGGAGCGTGATCGGCCGCAGCGGCGCCGTTCCGTCTTTTGCAGGTTCTTGAGGTGGATCGCGGTGAAGGACGGAGGCTAACACGGCGCAGGAGTCGATCCAGGTTTGACGAGGCAAGGCTCCAGCGTTTTGGTCAACAGGCAGGATCAAATAGTATGATACTTGATGTTGTGCAACGTTAGGTTTTATAAAGGTGAAAAAGAATTATGAAAGAAGACAACAATTAATTTGTGTTTAAAGTATTCAACACATTTTTATAGGAAAGATAACTTTTAATCAATGCATTTTGGCAGTTTTGATTGACTAATATGGAAAAAGCTGCAGTGTCATCATGCATAGCTAGAATCCAATTTTCATCTAGTAATGCTACTGTAAAAAAAATTGGCTTAGCTCGAGAAACAAATGCCATTGCTTCACAAAATTTATTGAATGAATTTTCAGTTGATACACCCATCTCAATATTCCCAATGACATTATCCAAAGTAGATCTCTGGGAGTTCTCCATTCTCTGGGCAAATCTAGATTAACATCTTGTCCTTTAGTAGAAATAGAATCAACTATTTTTGTATCAATTGATTGATTTTTCTGAAGTATAGTTCTTAAATCACCTCATTCAGGTTCATCTTTAACATGCTTATGCATATAATTATTAGTCTCATAAAAAAACAACATGTACAAATTCTTCAATAGTTCAAAGCCTTTTATTATAGATTCTATATGCATTTCCATTCAAAGTATAATGAGTAAAGATTCCTTCATCAAATTTTCCAAGATTATCCTTACCATTATTTAGAACAAAGCATTTACAACAAAACACTTTAAGATGGCTTATATTAGACTTCTTCCCTTGTACTTCTTCCATTTCTTTAAAATTGGCCTAATAAGAGTTTTATTTAAAACATATGCAATTGTGTATACAACATTAGCCCAAAAGTAGTTAGGAAGATTATATACATTTAAAATAGTCCTAACATGCTTCTTTGGAGACATATTCTTCCTCTTAGCTACACCATTTTTTTGTGAGGGTTATTGGAGAAGAAAAACTATTTGTAACCCCATATTTTTAACAAAACACATTAAATCTTTCATTTTGAAGCTCTCCCCCATGATAACTTCTAATGGATGCAATACTGCAATAGTTTTCAATAAAACCTTAGCCAATTTCTTAAACACGTCAAATGCATCATTCTTAGAATCAATGAATAATGTCCAGGTAAATCTTGAGAAAACATCAACAATAACCAATGTATACAAATTTCCACCAAGACTAGCAGTTTTAGATGGTCCAAATAAGTCCATATGCAATATATCTAAAGGCTTTTTTAGAAGAAATAACATCTTTGAGTTTAAAGGAAGATCTAGTTTGTTTTCCATTTTGACATGCATCACTGATTCTATTATTCTCAAATTTTATCTTTGGAAAACCAGAAACTAAATCTTAAGATTTTAATATATCCAAGTGATCAATATTAATATGTGCAAGCAAGTCTCCTATGTCATAACCAAGATTCATCATTTTTTGAAATAAGACACTCATTCATAGAGATATTATGATGAATATTAGGGAGGTAGATGTTATTGATCCTCTTACCCGTGAAGACTACCTTACTAGTGTCTTCATTGCATATTTGACAGTTTCAACATTCAAACTTCACCTTGTATCCTTTATAAAAAAGTTGACTAATGCTGACAAGATTGTGTTTCAACCCTTCAACATATAAAACATCTTTGATGATTGTTGATGCTTCAGTTCCTATATCTCCTCTTTCAATAATCCGCTTACGGTTGTTATCACCATAGGTAACATACCCTTTTGATTTTAACTTCATCACAACAAACTGTGATAGATCTCCTATCATGTGTTTAGACCATCCACTGTCAAGCTACCATTGGTTTAATCCTCTTCCTCCTTTTGTTTTCTGCAAAACATATATAAACCAATAAAGATGGTACCCTTAGTTTTGGGTCCAGATGAATTACTACCTTTCCTTAGGCAGCAATTTTTCTAAACCCCTTGGAACAAAATAATTTTTGAGCCTACAAGATCTAGAAGTATGACCACTCTTCATGCAGTAAAAACATGATATGGAATGCATGTTTTTAGAACTGTTAAAAAAGACATACTTTGTTTTAGCAGATACAAGGAAACTAGTTAACTTCTTGATATTATTTTTCTTTCCAGGTTTATATCATAATCCAATTTTACCATTCACAACATTTTGTGATCCTAAAACAGTTTCTAGATTAGTTCTTCCTATGATAAACTTAGACAAAGTTTTCAAAAGATATTCTATCTTATCCTCCATATATTTGCAATTTTTACAGTTTTTTTTTACTAGATTCTACACATTTACAGGTTGCATGCAAACAAATCAGTTCAAGATTAACAAGCTTAGTTTGAGCATCATGCAAATATTTTTCTAATGATTTTACTTTTGATTCAATAAAGTTTTTTGCACTTTTTAACTTGTTTCCTATAACAACAAGCTTATTGGCCTCCTCGTGTGTTTCGTGAAATACAAGTAGCAAATTGTCATAATTTTCAAAATCAGTAGAACAAACACTTACTGAATCACTACTGGATGTTCCATTTTCCATGAAACAAAGATTGACTTTTTTTTTATTTTCTTCAGAGGTATCACTGGATGAAGACATATCATTATCTTCCCAAGATATGTATGTTTTCTTGCCCTTGCCTTTGTCTTCTTTTCTACCTTGTGACTTATCCTTGTTCTGATAGATTGGACAATCCAATTTGACGTGCCCTAACTTACCACAACCAAAGCATGTGTAGTTAGCAAAACTTGAATCATTAGGTTCAGAAGCATACCTCCTCTTAGATTGAAATTTGTCACAGTTTTTCTTCTTTAAAAACTTATAGAATGTCTTTGTGGGTAGACTTAAGGTTTCATCTTGATCTGAATCCTCATCATCTTCATTGGAGAACTTCTTTTGCGTACTACCCTTAAGAGCTATACTCTTGATTTACTTTTCAGAATTCTCCTGATCATTCAACTTGTTAAGTTCTAACTCATGTTCTCTGAGCTTTTCAAATAAAGTTGTTGTAGAATTTTGGTTTCCAACTTCTATCCAAACACTTCAGAATCTTTATGTTCAATTCTTCTTTGTCAAAGACTTTTCACAAGCTTGTTAAGTGATTCACTATGTGTGTGCACCTCTTCTACACCTGCCCAATAGTTTCCCCCTACTGCATTCTGTACAATTCATATTCCTGAATGAATGTGTGTTTTCTTGCTCTTTTTACGTCCTCAGTTCCTTCATGAGTAACCTCAAGAATTTCCACATCTCCTTAGCCAAGCTACACTAAGACACCCTGAAAAAATCATCAAGATTCAAAGAAGATGTAATAATATTTTTAGCTACAGAATCATATTGAGTTTTTTTACTTTCAGCTTTAGACCACTCAGACCATGTTTTCTTAACAGTTTCATCTTTAATAACATGCATAGGAATAAAAGGAACATTCACCACAACATCCCAAATACCTCTATAAATAGATTTCATAAAGATCTTCATTCTAACTTTCTAGAAAGAATAATTCACACCACCAAACATAGGAGGTTTATTAATAGACGCACCTTCAGCAAACAAAACCTTAAACTTAGCCATTTTTTAAAAACTTGATTAACTTTCAAACCCTAGCTCTTGATACCAATGGTGGAAATAAGGGGAACTTAAGTTCAAAAGGAGGTGAATTGTACTTAGAATATTTTCACAAATAATGTGTTTACAAATATTCAGAAAGAATTGTACAGATTGTTTTGCAAAACAACATATTGATTTTGTAGTTGAAATACACTGATACGGGAAAAGAATTTGTTTTATTAAAAAGATTATTGATTAAACTTTTCAATACGCATATCTTGAAACACAATCTTATAAACCAAAACTACAATTCAAAAGATCTAAATTTGTTTTAAAAGAAACAAATATTTGGAATAATTTCAACAGGTTATTTGGAATTAACGGAATCTTTTTATGATCTGGAAAGAGATTTTGCAGATTATATGATAGGTACAAAATTCAAAAGTGTCAATAAATGCTTTAATAAAATATTTGATTATATCAGAATTAATGAAGACTTATTAAACTATAAATTGTTAAATTAATATTGTTAATCAGTAATAAATACAAATTATATAAAATATATCAATATTCAATGTAACAATCAATATTAATTATCACAATAGTTTTAGTTATTACAAAGAATCAAAACAAGCCTGCAGAAAACAAAAACAACAAATTGATTTTTGAAAACATCTAATTGATTATACCAGTACAAATTATTATGCAAACATTTTATAAAGCAGATATAAAGAACATATGAAAGACACCAAAATTTTATACTAGTTCACTCACAATAGAGCTACATCCAGTTCTACCTCACACCATGGTGGATTTCACTAAAAACAATAAAATTTCTTTACAAGAAATACAAAACAGTTCTTGAACACTACAAGAATCTAAACCACCAACTGCTACACCTTGTCACAGCCGTGAAACACACAAAAACCCTATCTCAGCCCCAATCTAACAAAAAAATACATTGTAGTATACAAGGGAACGAATTAACCTGAAGAGTGAATCAAGAAATACAACAGGATTCCTCAAATTCACAACAACAATGAAATATGTTTGACCTCAACCTAGATGATGAAAGTTTTTCTTCAAGAAATCTTAAAGATCTTTCAAAGACTATTTTTGTTTTTGCATTATCCAGGGTTAAAACCTCTATTAATTCATTTACAGGGTTGCAGTTTCCCTTTTTAAACCATCCTTGAGGAACGCGTTCCTCGGGGTTTTTTTAAACCTCAGGAAAAGTCTATCAGAGCCCTTGTTAAATACCATGGGTTTAAGAACCTCCGTAAAATGCCATGGGTTTCAAAACCTTCCTAAAATACTGAGTTTAAGAACCTCTGTAAAATACCATAGATTTAAAAATTTCTGTAAAATGACTTGTCGTCTATAATAACCTTCAACCTCATTTTCCACCATTTCTATGGATCCTCCTGACTTCTCTCTTCCACCGTAGACACATTGCTCTCTGGCACAGACTCAATGGCCGCCGCCGACAGTCCGAGCAAGGAATCACAATTTTTCAGCCACACTTATGTTTATTATAGCTAAGGATAAGAAACACTAAACTAGGCACCATCACCTTACTGTCCCAGGTCACAAGCCACTTTTACCTAGCTCGACAACTACTAGTGTTTATCACTGCTTTATATATCCTAAATAATTGTATTATCTGTTAGATGTGGGCTTCAAAGCCATGTGTGTTCTTGGCTACGAGGGCTTCAAAGATTGCAAGAGCATATTGCAAGGAGAAATTAACTTAATCACTTCTCAATTTCACAGTGAATTAATTATTGAATGCATTTTTAAATAAAGGCATTAATTTGAAATATTTCAAAATTATGAGAATTAAATATTAATAATTATAACTAAAACTAAAATTACACATAAAATATACGTACATCAAAAGCTAAAAAAAATAAGTCAAGTTTTTTAAAGTATGAACTCGTAACAAAAAAACTAGAAATTATATAAGTCAACTACCATCAATCATAAGAAATATGCAAATACTGTTGAAATACTTATTATCCTAGATTAGTTGTTGAAATTCTAATTATCCAAGGTTATTTTGGTGAGTTTTTAAAATAAAATTTTGAAACTTTAGAAAACTTATTTGTAGTTTAAAGTTACACTTTCAAAATTTTAGAGAATTTAGTTATGAAATATATTAAAACTATATAGTTTTTAATTATTGATTTATAAATAGATTTAATTATATTTATTCATTGAAGTTTGAAAAATCTGGAGTGTTTTATTGAGATTCTACAATAAATCTTTAGAATTTAACGAAGGTTAAAAAAATCTCCGTTATTTTTTTGAGGTTTTAGAATAAATCTTTGAAACTTAAAAAAGGTTAAAAAGACATCCGTTAATTTATTGAAATTGTAGAATAAATCTTTGGAAATTACTGAAAGTTAAAAAAAACCTCCATTATTTTGTTGAGGTTTTAGTATAAACCTTTGGAATTTAACAAAGGTTAAAAAAAACCTCCGTTGTTTTTCCTGAGGTTTTAAGATAAACCTTTGAAATTTAACAAAGGTTAAAAAAACCTCCATTATTTTGCTAAGGTTTAAAAATGAACCTTTGAAATTTAACGAAGGTTAAACAAATTTTTGTTCTTTTGCTGAAGCTTTAAAATAAACCTTTGGAATTTAACGAAGGTTAAAAAAAACTCTATTATTTTGTTTTAGGTTTTAAAATAAATCTTTGAAACTTAACAAAGATTAAAAAAACCTGCATTAATTAAATCAATTTATAGGATTATATGTACCTCCGTTAAAACTCTTTTTTCTTGTAGGGATATTTTAGAAAAATCTAAACACTTTTAAGTATTTCAATCAATTGATTTAAAAGATAACAGATTGAAAAACCGACTCTAAAAAAACAATTTAAAACCAGTTAAAAAATATTTTTTTCTTGGATTTCATCATCATTTCTTGAGACAAAAGATAAATCAAGACACATAAAATAGAAACTAAACTACCAAACACTTAAGTTACAAACATCAAAGTTGGATATTGAGATATCCGTCACTAGTAAGTGTGAATCCTATTCAGATTCACACTCCATAAATGTTTTGCTCTTGATCTTCATTTTGTAAAAGACACCATCTAGCCAAAGAAGGTTCAACTTGCGGATCAGTTAACCAAACCTATATCGGATTTTACCTTTTGTACTGTTCAAAATAAACTCAATGTTGTAGCACCTCCACCCATAAGTGGAGGAGGGGAGGTGTTAAGTAATAACTTGAATATTCTTTTCTTAAAGCGTTTTCTCTCTCATATGACACTCACCATATCTTAGATATTGAATAAGAGATTTTGCTTGATGCATATCATGAACGAACCTGCAGTAACAGTAAGCATTTGAAGAACAAAGTAAAAGAGAGAGTGAAAAGTGATCCGTAGTAAACTGAAATGGAATTTTCCCATAAAACTGGTCCACGAGGGGAGAATAAGAAAACCAAGCCCTCAAAACTTATGCGGGTCCCGAACAAACTCACCTTTATTTTTTCTTGAGTGTAGGGCGAAGATTTTTTAGTTATGTCGAAAGCGAAACGACGTGCCTTCAAAAGGTATTGACTCGAGTATAAATAGAGTCGACCCCGTAGCTTGTCTCATAACAAAGCAAGTGGTATTCTTAATTTGAGGAAAAGAGTGTCCATTTTCCTGATTGATCATGGCTGGAGGAAGTAGGGACCCTCTGGTTGTTGGTCGTGTGATAGGGGATGTGTTGGAACCCTTTGAGTGTTCCATTCCCATGAGGGTCACCTACAGTAACAGAGATGTCAGCAATGGATGTGAATTCAAACCCTCACAAGTTGTCAACCAACCAAGAATAAATATCGGTGGAGATGACCTCAGGAACTTCTACACCTTGGTAATTCATTACTCCTTCTCTTCTTTTTCATCACCATCTTCAGTTCATTCTGTTTGCCACTCAGTGCAAATATGATTTTACTTTCACCTAACTTCAGCTTTTTCGTATTTGTAAAATGATTTCTTTGTTGGGTGTAATTAGTCAAACAGTTTTTACCTTTGAATGCTTTGTTCTTTTTAAAATAATAGAGTTTTTATACACATTATTTGTATCTCTTTGTCTTAGTTAATTTATACGATACAGATTATAAATTCAATAACTAAATAAATAATTTTCTCAAAATATGAAATTATTATTTCTGGTTCATAATGTCATCTAACACTTGTTGCATGTTTATCTGTCTATAGAAGTTCAAAAGACTATTTCAAGTGAAACCTACTGTGCAGTATATATGTGATGTGTATAAAATTCTTCAAGTTCTTCAAAATAAATATTATTAATGTAATTTAAAATAAACCTTAGAAATAAAATGAGTGATGATTTCAATGCAGTATTAGGACTCTAATTGCAATCTGGGACCAATAGGTTTTACATTGATATAGCAGTATCTACCTAAATCGATGTTAGTTTCTTTAATTTCAATGATCAGTAACAGATCGTATGTTCATTTCATTGATTTCTTTCATTAACAGATCGCAGTTGATCCCGATGCACCTAGTCCAAGTGACCCTAATTTGAGAGAATACCTCCATTGGTGAGCAAAAAATACATGAATCTTCGTCTACAAGAACTGAACTATACATTTATGAATTTTGCTAGCTTAATGTTCCAATACTTTACTACCTTTGTCTCTCTCTCTCCAATGTATTTCAGGCTGGTGACTGATATTCCTGCAACAACGGGACCTAGTTTCGGTATGTATCATATTCGTCCATTTTATTAACCTAAAAGTGTCTGTGTTCTGGCTTAAACATATTCAAACCCTTATTTTTTACTTAAACTTAATGAATTTTATGTATGTGTATATTCATAACAAAATTAATGTTTTCTTAAGTGTATTTGTGATTTATGATTTCTTTTTTAAGTTACTCGAGTAATAAGGAACTGAAAATTTCAAAATATTAATTATTTTTAGAAGATATTGGATATTTCATGAACTCTGTATTCCTAAACTCGTTTCACCTAATTTTGGAATAAAAATGTAGGTAATTAATATGATAAGAAGCCTACACTAATGAGAATAATTTTACAGGGTAGGCTGAATGGGAAATAAAATTTGGATATTCTATAAAGGGTCCATCAACTTTTATCTCACTCAAAAGTTTATCTTTTGTCGTTAAGAGTAGTACGTATAGTTTCCTTAATATCAGTGATGTCCAAGTTCATCAGAATATATGTGGTCCAAAGTAGTACATATGAACATTTTCTTACGTTTTAAATACAATAAACATTATTTTTATTCATATTTTTATTTCTTTAGTTAGTATTTATACCTATTGTTTCAGGTTTAGGGTATCTTTATTTAATTATATTAGAATGAAAAAGACTGATTAATGGAAAGATATTAATGATTTGGATAAGAATTAAATCTTCAGTATTATAATTATATAAATAATTTTAATTGGTTTCATCGTATATATGGTTTGCCTTTGAATTGAATTTGATCTAAAGGAGTGTTGAATTCATTTTGGTCTAACATATTATGAAACACTAATATAATTTTGAAATGTTTCATACGCCAGGTATAAATTCATAGAGCTTCAGATAATATATATATAGTGAAAGTGAAAAAGTGATTGGATATTATTGAACACATACTATGACATGCATATGCATATCTTAACATCAACAACCATCCTTAAATATTCTTTGCTCATAAAGAAAAACATCCTTAAATATTATGTTATGTCAAATAGGTAGTTGCATATATATAATTAAGATAAATTCAAATTAGGAGGATACTAAAAGTGAAAAAAAAAAATGATAGAGATATCTACATTTAAGTCATTTTTACAACTTAAAAGTATTAAATAAAAACATGTTTTTGGCTGGTATGATTCAGAATATACAGTTGTTGGAGAATCCAAATTAGCCAATTACACTACGAAACCTAAAAGCATTGAACCATATAGCATCGAATTCTTAAAGTGCATAATCATGTCAGAAAAGATAGAAGATTATTCTATTCAAGATATAACACAAAGCAAGTGTTCTTTCTGAAGGAGAATATTCATATTGAATAGATTACCTTTTGTTGGCCATCTATGCAGATCACTTGACAAGATAACAGTAAAACCTTCATAGCAGGGGTCTATAGATCAGAACAGAACATCATTCAAAAAAAAGCTTCATAGCCTGTTGATGCAACTGGTTTAACAAAAATTGATAAGTGAAGTGGTAGAAGAAGAATCAGATATGCTTAAATTCCACTCCAAACATCTTGACTAAAACTGAGTTAGAGTCAAATAGGGTTACTGTGAGTGACTAAACTCACCTTAGTTTTATTCCTAGTATTCATAATTCAAACCCAAGACTTGTGATTAAGTTAGAACAACTTTACACAAGTTGATTCATGTGTTTGATGATTCCTCAGTAACACATATAATTCAGTAAACTAAACAGCTTTACCACCACACCCTCATCAACCTTCTACCAGGATCTGCAATCTTCAAATCCTTCTCATGAAATCAGAAACTTTGAATCTACCAAATTTAGTGAACCCGACCTTGCTGGAAAAAAAGAAAAATATAATTCTCCTTCTATCACCAATCAGCTGTTCAAAACCAGAGCTTACCAGTAAGAGTGGTGAATGTTTCTTCCCTTCGCTCTCACGCGTTTTATCTTTCTTATAATATCTCATCCATCTGAAAACGACACGTAATTTAAATCAACACTCTCTTCATTGGTTATATTTATTATTATTGGAAGATAGGGAAAGGGACACAACATTAGCGTTTAAAAAAAAAACGCAGACGAATTTTTATCCACCCGTAGGTTATTTAGGTCTTTCACAGGAGCTAGTAGGACCTTACATATATCACTTATTAATATCTAAGCTGAAATATATTGTTTTATTTTTTTATAAAAAAAACTAAAATATGAAAAATGCTACTTCATATTACAATAAGTTTATAACTATGATTTAATTAATATAATTATAAAATTAAATATATTTATTTTTTAATTATATTTAATGTATGATATCATGAGTCTTATAAGAAAATTGTATAGAAGAAGATGATAAAAAAATAAATAAATTTTTATTATTTTATTTTCATACATCATTTTGTATATAAGAAATATATATTAGGATAAGATACTTTCTCTATCAAAATTTCAATAAAAAATTAAGTAATATCAACTAATCATAAGATTTTATTATTATTAAATTAATTATATATAATTTAATAATTATTATTTTCTTAATAATTTTTAAAACATATGATTATAACGAGATGATATTTGCACAGGTCACGAGGTTGTAACGTACGAGAGTCCACGACCTATGATGGGGATTCATCGTATCGTGTTTGTGTTGTTCCGCCAACTGGGCAGGGAGACGGTGTATGCACCAGGATGGCGCCAGAATTTCAACACTAAAGAATTTGCTGAACTTTATAACCTCGGATTGCCCGTTGCGGCTGTCTATTTCAACATTCAGAGGGAATCTGGCTCTGGTGGAAGGAGGTTATATTAAGCAAAAAAAAAAAAAAAAAAACTTCATATTATAGAAAAAAATAAAATACTAACTACACTACCTTGGGTTTTGGAATCACCATGCGTGCCTTTTCAACTTAAACTCATCATATACCAAATAAATCGCTAGGCTAGTTGGGTAGCATCAGAAACCTATATCTATAATAAATGGAACCAAATATGCTTCTTGGTTCATTTATTTTTTTTATGTATGCTCTATTTAAAAACTTGTATATATGTATAAAGTGTGTTAGAAATATTTATGCTTTATTTCTTCTCATAAAACACATCAAAATATATCTGAACTAAATATAAAAGTATATGGGGTATACATCAGTTTAAATACTAAAAATTCAAATCAAATCAATTTAGTTTTTGTAATTCGGTTGGAATCGGTTTTATTTTATAATTTTTTATTCTTATATATGTTTAGTCTTATATTTTTTTATATGACAGTATAATATTATATTATAATAACTTTTATTTTTATAATTATTTTTTTCTTCAATATTGTTTATAGAATTAAACGCTAAAAATATTAAAAAAATTATTAACAAAGGAACTAAAATAAAATATAAAATTACAAGGGGTTTTACATTTTTATATAAGAAAGAAAAATATAAAACAAAAGTAATTATTTATTTTTTAATTATGTTGGATATATATATTGTAATATACATACTAGATTTGAATCTCATGTAATATAATAATATTTGAATAGTTGATTTAAGTTGAGTTCTCTTTGGCTCGGTTTTGAAACGTAAAATTGCTAACTAAACCCAAATTGCTCGATTTTGAAAACAAATTTTTTTTATTCAAAAAAATTAATATCAATCAATTATCATTTTTTTATTCATTTTCAGTTTTTTATCAATTTATTTGAAAATAATCATAATTTTTAATCTGTGTTAAAGGAGAAATAAGCTCTAGAAATTATGTTAAAGATATATATTCAAGTAAAAAGATCTTGATAATTTGGATAATAATATATATTGTGAAAAACACGATATATATTTAAGAGAAGTTGGTTGATGAAAGAAAAGGTTAAAAATTCAAACTCAATAAATTAAAAAAGAAAACTTATAATCTTTCCAAAAATAGATGATAGGATTCTCAAATTCAAATAGTCAATGAAAAAATTAATATGAGTTGTGTTTTTATCGAGGATGAGTTATCCTTCTTTCGAGATGTATCTATCTATTGTAAGAATCCTCGAGTTGTTCCACCGAATGATAAGAATCTTCAAGTTGTTCCACTGTGCGCGTGATGATGCACTTGCAGAAGATTCTTCGACGTTCAAGTTAGTAAGAATGCAAATAATAATTTTGTATGAGTAAATGAATAATGAGATAAGATCTATTTGAGATATTTATACACCTATGAACTTAAATAGATACACCCAATAAAGTGTAATTGTAATAGTTTTGGTCACATTCTTTCTTATATGTGCCATATTGTTAGGTGTGAGTAACGTAACTGCCTAACTACAAAACGAACTGTCGTAACAGTTTTAACAATTTTCCTCAATACATAATATATTATAAATATCTATTATTTAAGTATTATTAAGTTGTATTTATTATTAAGTTGTATTTAAGTAATATGTAATAGGAATACATATATTCTAAAAAGAACATTTTCTCGGTGTAAAAATTCACCATTATAAGCAAGTTTATGTAAATACCCTACCTCAATAACTATTCAAGAAATTGAATGCATTTTGTTTATCCTCAGTAGCCTTCTTCTATCTTTATTTAAGGTTTTCTAACAGCCTTCAAATGACTGCATTCCAATTTTTCTTTGTGTTATATTCTTTGCTTAATTTCAGTTTTTCTTCTACATATCTAAATTCAATTAAATATATGATAAAAAAATATATTTATTTTTTTAAGTATTGATTTCTTGTAATTAAATAGATTGTGTTTAGTTCGCTGTCTTAAAATTTAATTATGTAGTTTGTGTTATTGTTAATGTAGTAATAATTTGTTTCAACTAAGAAATCTTATTATTTTGAAGTTTGTTGGTTAAATAATTGTCATTACATCTAAGTCACAAATGAAAGTTCATAGCAGTTAGCCATTTTTAAAGGATTCATAATTTGATTTCTGTTCTTAAGTAAAATTATTTTTTATTAGGAAATATTGTAATTTATTTTTCACTTAAAATTATATTGTCTATTGGTGATTGTATTCCTACTCTAGCTTTAGCACACTGCTTGTGTGCATGAGTTTTGAAAAATTAATTGGACTAAGTTCTATTATATGATCCAATAGTATTACCAAAAAATTATAAGATTCCAATGTATATTTTTTTTATGGTTATATTTTCCTTGTGGGAAAAGAAAATATTCTCCTGGAATCACATACTATAAGAACAACACAAAAATTTAGAATGTGAAAAGAGCTAATAAGTTGTAGAGTTTTTATGCACTAATCATTCGACACGTAGCTTTTAACGTATGCAAAGTGGGTGCAGAAAATGATCCCAAAATGATAAGGAACGCTTTCACAAGTGGCCAAATGAAATGAGTGAATCGAATATAACCTCGAATTCATCGAATGCAAGAGATGCAAAATGAAAGTACGTGGGATTCCTCGAGACATTGACTGGAATATATTCACCTTGTCCGATCTGTTTCAGTATCAACTTACAAACATTGATTTCATTTTCAGGTTCTGGCAAATTCCTCCAGTTTCGTCGTTTAATCACGAGGAAAATAAAATACACTTCAGCCAAAAATATAATTGATCTCATTAAAAAAAATTATTTTTTATTTTTATTAGAATAATATTATATTAATTATTTATTTTATTATAATAAATAAAAAATATTGTTTTTATGGAGAATGGATAAGAAGAATTCTAAGATAGGATAGAAGACTTATTTTGGAGGGATGATGTAGTGTTGAACGATCACTAGAAGATAAGGGATGTCCACTTGTATAAAAGAGTATAAAGAGTTAAGTTAGTACTTCCAAAAGGTCATCTTGTATTTATAGGTCTTTGTTCTATAGATTGTTGATGAAGCATTAAAATTGTTATTACGAGATCATAATGTAGCTGTTTAACTGCTCAATTATTATTGAATTAAATGTATTATAACGAACAAGAAATATATCTTTCTTTAATTGTAGGCAGGTATATAACAAACTCAAAATTCGAGAAGAGATACAGGTAGATCAAATTTGAAGGATAAATGAGTTTTCAATTATAACCTGTGTATAAGTTGATGTTTGTACGACTATAAATATGCCGAAAAAAGAAAGTGATTTCATTTACTTGTTTTTTAAATGAGCAATGGTAACATTGAATGAGAGATTCATACAGGTAATGACGAGTTTAATTTATTTAAGTAATTTATAATCATGACGATATGTCATCATTGTGGCATTTAATGTCTTGTTTTTTCAATTTTTTCCAATCACGTCGTGTTTTCAAGCCATGTGTGCCTTGGGTTTTTGCGTTTTGAAGTGAAACTATTTTTGCACTCATAGAATTTACCCATTATGATAGTTACATATTTCAGGAAAATCAATCAGTTCTTTAAGAAAACAATTGATTGTATCATAATCAATGAAAACTTATTAAACTGGTTTTGATTCAATTAATTTTGTTAATCAGTAATTAGTACAGATTGCAACAAAATAAACTAATATTCAATGTAATAACCAGAAATAATTATCACATTTATTTCAGTTTTTACAGGTAATTAGTTCAAGTTTGCAAAGAACAAAAACAATAGATTATTTTTGTAAAATAACAAATTGATTATACCAGGACAAATTTCTATGCAGATTTATAACGCAGAGATTAAGGAACATAGAAAAAGACACCAAGAATTTTATATTGGTTCACTCATAATCGAGCTATATTCAATCCCACCTCACACCAAGGTGAATTTCACTAAACCAAAAACAATTTCTTTACAAAAGAATTACAACTTGTTATTGCAACACTACCAGAACCAAAAACACCACACTACAACCCCTTGTTGCAGTAGAAAGATACGTCAAGAAACTGCTACCAACAATTACAGAAATACAAAACAAAATAGAAGAAAACGAATTAACTAGGTCATGAAAAAAAGAATCAATTGACAATTATTTTAATCAATTAATTTTTCATTAAGAATCGTTGCTTAAGCTAATTATGCTTAATTCAGTTCTAAGATAATTCATCTTATCTCGTGCAAATGGTTTAGTGAACAAATCAACTAATTTGTTTTTATGTTCCAATGAATTTTATTTCACAATTGTCATTTGAAATATGTCCACGAAGAAAATAGTGTCTAATCTCAATATACTTTGTGCATGAATGCATGATAGAATTTTTAGTCAAGTTTATAACACTAGTATTACCATAGAATAAAGGAATTTTATTCAAGATTATCCTAAAATCACTTAGATGTTGCTTCAACCATAAGGTCTATGCACAACAATTCCCTGCAACTATGTACTCAACTTTTGTTGTTGTCAAAGTCATACATGTATGCTTCTTACAATGCCATGAGATTAAACTTGATCTAAGTAGATGACAAGTTCCATTTGTAATTTTCCTATCTACCATACAACTTGCAAAATCTGAGTCGGAACAACCAATCAAATTTAAAGAAACATTGCAAGGATACCACAAACCAACTGCTTTAGTTCCCTGCAGATACTTCAAAATTCTCTTGGCAGCATTGAAATGTGACCCCTTTGGAGCTGATTGAAATCGTGCACACATGTACACAACAAACATAATGTCTGGTCTACTTGTAGTTAGGTATAAGAGTGGGCAAATCAACCCTCTATACTTGGTTTGATTAACTAACTTTCCAACAAAATCCTGATCTAGGTGACAACTTGTTGACATTGGAGTGCTCACTGATTTGCATTTTTTTCATTTCAAGTTTTTTCAGCAAATCCTTACACTACTTGGTTTGATAGCTAAAATTTTCATCCTTTAATTGTTTCACTTTAAGTCCTAGGAAATAGTTGAGGTCTCCTATCATAGACATTTCAAAATCACTTTTCATGGCATTCACAAATGCTTCACACAAAGCTCCATTAATTGAATTGAAGATGATGTCATCTACATAGACTTGTACTAGAATAATGTCATCCTTTTTTTTTTTCTTAATGAAGAGAGTCTTATCTGTCATGCCTCTTTCATACCCTTGAGATAGAAAAAAATTGCTTAGCCTTTAATACCATTGCCTAGGTGCTTGCCTCAGTCCAGACAAGGCTTTTTTGAACTTGTAGACGTGATTTGGAAAAATGTGGTCTTCAAACCCAGGTGGTTGTGATACAAATACATCTTCATTGATATAGACATTCAGAAAAACAAACTTCACATCCATTTGGAATAATTTTAAATCACTCATGCATGCAAAAGTTAACAAAAGTTTGATAGCTTCCAACTTGCTATAAGAGCATAGGTTTCATGATAGTCAATGTCTTTCTTTTGATTGTAACCCTTTGCAACAAGCCTTTCCTTGTTCCTTGTGATAGCACCAAATGCATCCATCTTGTTTCTGAAGACCCACTTAGTGCCAATGATATTCATGTTAGTTGTTCTTGGAAACAAAGACCACACTTCATTTTTGGTGAACTGATTCAATTCTTCCTGCATAACTATATAATCCATTTTTCGTCTTGTAATGTCTTAGTCACATTCGTTGGCTCTACTTGTGAAACAAATGCCATTGCTTCACAAAAGTTATTAAGTGACTTTCTAGTTGAGACACATTTCTCAATATTTCCAATAATATTGTCCATTGTCAAGTCCCTAGGAGTCCTCATTTCTTTGGGCAAATCAAGATTAACAACTTGTTCTTTAGCAGAAATTTAATGTTATTTCTATATCAATCGATTGATTTTTCTAGAGTGTTGTTCATAAATCACATGGTTCAAGATCATCTTCAACAGGCTTAAGCATATAATTGTTAGTCTCATCAAACCCAACATGCATAGATTCTTCAACAGTTAAAAGCCTTTTATTATAAACTCTATATGCATGTCCATTTAAAGCATAACCAAGAAAGATTCCTTCATTAGATTTTGAATCAAACTTTCTAAGATTATCTTTTTCATTATTCAAAACAAAACATTTACAACCAAACACTCTAAGGTGACTTATATTAAGCTTTCTTCCCTTATACAATTCATATGGTGTTCTCTTTAAAATTGGCCTAATAAGAGTTCTATTTAAAACATATGCAACAATATATATATAGCATCAACCCAAAAACACTTAGGAAGGTTAGATTCATTCAACATAGTCTAAGCAAGCTCTTCTAGGGATCTATTCTTCCTCTCAACTAACCCATTCTGTTGTGGAGTCCTAGGAGTAGAAAAACTATGTGTAGTCCCATATTTTTCATACAACATATTAAACCTTTCATTTTGGAACTCTTCCCCATGATCACTCCTAATGGACTTTATGCTACAATTGTTTTCATTCTGCAACACCTTAGCAAGTTTTTTTAAAACAAATCAAAAGTATCATTTTTTTAAGCAATGAATAATGTCCAAGTAAATCTTGAGAAGTCATCAACAATACAAAGCATAAAAGTTTGCATCAAGACTAATAGTTCTAAAAGGACCAAACAAATCCATATTCAAGATGTCTAAAGGTTTATTATAAGTAACAACATCTTTGAGCTTAAAAGAAGATCTAGTTTGTTTTCCTTTTTATCATGCATCACAGATTTTTTTATTTTCAAATTTTATATTTGGCAACTTATAAACAATATCTTTAGATTTTAACTTGCTCAAGAGGTCAGTATGAATTGAGCAAGTATCCTATGCCACAACCAAGCTTCAAAATCTTTTGAAATAAGACACTCGTTTATAGACACATTATGATGAATATCAAGGAAATAGATGTTGCTGAACCTTTTACCTGTGAAGACAACCTTACCGGTGTCTTCATTGCAAATTTGATAGCTTTCAAATAAAATATTTACTTTGTATCCTTTGTCACAAAGTTGACTAATGCTGAGAAGATTGTGTTTCAAATCTTGAATATACAGAACATCCTTGTTAGTTGTTGATCCTTCCCTAGTTGTTATCTCCATTAGGAGTGATAAATTCTCCTATATCACCTATCCCAAAAATTCTCCCACAATTGTTATCTCTGTAGGTAACATATCCTTCTGATTTTAACTTCAACACAACAATCTTGCAAAACTTTTGAAAAACTTCTTTCAAATCAATCTTAATCTCACTATGTTTGATATAAAACTTCTGTATTTATTTTTTTTTTAAAGAAAGGCTATATCTATAGCACACAAAACTAGCCGTTCTAGGCAACATTTTTTAGCCAAAACAGTTTTGATTCACATCTAAAACAGATTAACAGGTTTTCAAAAAGCTGTTATGAAATGTCACAATCAACCGGTTGAAAAGACGTTTTAACCGGTTGAAATGGTTAGGCAGTTACTTAACCAAGTCAAAAACAGTTTTAAAACCTTTAAACAGGCCAAGTGACAAACAACCAATTATTTCGATAATTCAACCGGTTGTTTTTCTTTTTGCTTAGAAAAACACTTTTCTTTATACAAAACATATTTGAGCAAGCTTGTGCAAGGAACTAGGAATGATCTTACAAAGATTTTAAACACCCTGGACTAAATCCAAATCAAAGAGTAGCATAGCTTCATGCTTCATCATGGATTTGAAAACATCAAAGCTCCCATGTTCAACAATCTCCCCCTATTAGATGGAGAAAATCCTTGGGATGCTTTTTGAAATGTTCTTGTTTAAAATTTGTATAACCTGCATTCATAAGCAAACATAGACATACAGGATAATCTATTCCAATCAAACAAGCACCACAAACCAGTTCCCACTAGGTGATTTCCAAAGAGAAACATTAACCAAATCAATGTTAGAAACCAGTCAAACATACAAAGGTGCAGCACAGAGAAACAATCGGTTATTTCGCAGGAATAACTGGTTGAAATTTTGTATCAGAGTTTTATCAGTGTTTTAAATTTCAAACATAAACCAGTTATAGCAATGTTCAAAAGTAGAAATAAATGCAGATTATAAGAACATTACATATCCCAAACACTTCCCCCCTATTTGTCTTCACAAATAGACAAAAGGAAGGATAAAAAACAACATAAAAAAAGAGAAAAATTGTTCAAAAACTTAAACCAACAATTTAAAATGAAGGATTGTTATCCCTCTCAAACTGTAGCTCCTGAAGTTGATTCTGAATCTCTTCTATCTTTTCATCCAGGTTTGAGAAACGTGAATCCATATGGTTGAACCTTGACTCATACAAATCATGGAGATTCCTCTTATTTTCAGCAAATGTGTCCATGTAGTTTATCATTAACCTTTCAAAAGGAGACATTGAAGTCATCCTTTCTCCCATGTAACCATCACTAGGACCAGCCTCATGAGTCTCAACAGTAGGTTCCTCTTGAGTTGCAGCAGCTTCAGGTTCATCACAATCATTGGTTCCACTAGAACCAGCTTGGTCACCTTCTTTGCTAACACATCTCCCACCAATCTTAGTAAATCCCATTTTTCTTAGGGATCCACTATTAATCTCACTTGAAGGCTTGAAAATTTCAGCCAGCTCTTCTTCAATATCTACTTCAAAATAGTGTAGAAATTTAGAGATTAAAATTGCATAGGGATAGTGGAAGTCACTTAACCTTGTGGATTTTTGCATATAATCCTTGATGATGTGAATCCAATTAAGCTTCACTTTGTTCATGATGAAGTAGATCAATAGCAGGTCTTCCTCGGAGAGAGTGGAGTGATTGCTTCCCTTTGGTGTGATGATCCATGACACAGTAAAGGCTATGAGCCTTTCATCAAGTTTTAGCCCTCCAACAGAAAAGTTTATTACTTTTGAAAGTGGATTCTTAAGACAATTCTCGTAGAATTGCATCTTGTTGAACTCTTCTACCACCCCTAGGTTTCCCTTGTTAATCCTCACTCCAGAGAACTTCAGCCCAGTTATGGCAACCCACACATCATTGGTGATAACCATGTCTACTCCCTTCACATGAGAGATAAGTGTGTCACCATTGAATTGAAGGTTAGTATAAAATACCTTTACCAAGTCTGGATAGATGTTTCCAGTGAGCTCAAAAATCTTTTCTATCTTTGCTCCTTGAGAAGGCTTCTCACAGCAGTCAAATTTTTTTGCTTCATCCAAGTGAAGGAGACAAGCTGATGGAGATCAAGCCCAAGAGAACATGGAGGCCACTCATCAAGCTCAAGAAGAGGTGGAGGCACAAATGGAGGACGCCCATGGAGGTCAAAGTCCACCTCAAAGGATTACAAGAAGCATGTTCAAAGCCTTGGGAGCTAGAGGACATTTATTTTCTCTTTTTGTAGTGTCTTTAGTTGAAGGTGCTTAGAGGGAAACCTTAGAAACCTCTTTTGTTATAGCATCTTTTAGGTTTTAGTTAGGAGCTTTAGGGGGGTGTATTAGTAGATAGGTGTAGGAGTAGAATAGGGGGTGCCAAAGTGAAGGAAAGGATCACACCTTCCTTGCTTTGCATTTTAGCGTCGGTTCTAGATGGTTTTGGGAGGGAATTTTGAATTGTTTTAGCTTTCTTTTTCAGCACCTTAGGCTATAAATAGAGGTGCCTTCCTTGTAAAATTCAGATTTGAATTCATCTAAAGAAACTATACTCAAAATTGGAGTGAGCATTTGGAGAGCTTTTGAGCTTCTACTCTAGTCTTATCTTGAAGGACCATGGTTTCCTCAAGTGGCGGCTTGCACACTCATCTAGGAGCATCCATACTTCTAGTGGCGTGATCATCCAACCTATCTTCCATCTTCATGAGCATTCTCTTCTCCTTCCTTTCTTCTTCTTCAATTTGTTCATGTTGCCTTGAGTTTTGAGTTGTTATTGTTTCGGTTCCTCTAATTTTCCAGCACCTATTTTCTGTTTGTTCTTAATTCTGTTCGGTACTTTTGTTTTTAATTCAATTCTGTTCGGTCTCTTCTTTTTATTTTCCTTTGTTGATTCAATTTGACAATATTTGGTTCATCCAAATGAGTTTGGGATTTGGTACTTGTTATTGGTGAGTTCTTGATTTTAGAACCATGATCCAACTTCTAAGAAAGTGCCTCTATATTTTCCAGCTCAAGGTGATTCCTCAAAGTGTCAAGAATCTTGTTCTATGTGGCTATTGGAATCACATCACAAGCTTGGGTGTGTTGACAATTTTTCTACTTGTTTCATGTAGGTATTTATTGATGAGTTCTGACTCTTCTGAGAACCACCCTTACAGCTTCCCACCACTCCTTAGAGCTCTTGTTTTCATCCTTTTAGCAGATGGAGGATTTGCAGCCATAGCTCAGATCAGGGAAGAGCAAGCTCACTGCATAAAAGACTAAGAGCAGAGAGAAAAATGAGGAAAAACAGATTGTTCTATGTGAAAATAACAGCTTAATTGCATCACATATATAGCCATAACCTTTGGTCAAAGTTGGCATTAATTGGGTTATTTTCAAAATAGAAAAGAGAATCAAATTTGAACCATAAAGCAATTTGTGTCAGTCATAACAGAGAGTACATAAAATCACATGCTGATTTGACCAACCTTTAAAAGCAGTTTTAATTTCCAAGATTAAGAGGAATCTGATTCATAAAGAGCAGTTATTACAGAGATATTTGGTATTCAAAGATGTAATTAAGACATTGTTCTCCATAAACATCACTTGGTTTGAACATAAAAACATATTGAAGCACTTTGAATCAAAAACAAATTTGACCAGTGCTGACAGAGTGAAAACAATCGGTTGTTTCGAAGAAACAATCGGTTGAATTTCTGCACTGATTGAAAAAATTTGAGAAAAACATATTCTTTTAACAGCCATGCTATATGCAAACATTCAAGTTTATAAGGCACATAGATTTGTATAAAAACAGAAGGAATACAAACTAATCATAATCCAAGTACAGGCATAGTGAAAAATTCATAATTGAATTTAGAAACAAATGTTCAACAATACAAAGAGTTATTTTTCAGATTTAAAGTACACATATGTAAGTAGTACATAACATCAGGACAAAAGCAGTTTCTTGCATAACAAATCTTCTTGAGATCCTGACTTTACTGACCCTTCAAGTGGAGTAAAAAATCTGCAAAACAAAACTTGTTAAATCACAAGATTTGATCCCTTAAAGAACTTGAGAACTTTTGTGTTAGACTTATCCTTGGAACCATCAAAACATCTAGGAATCCATTTAAAAATACCTTTAGGAACAAGAGATTTGCGAAACTTGCAGAATCTAACTGAATGGCCTTTCTTGATGTAGTAGAAACACGTAAATACCGATTGAATCGATCTTTTAGTCGGTTGTTTTTCTGGCACTAAAGAAAAAGGTTTTGAAATTCCATTTCCTTTGCTTTGTGGATAAAAACCTAAATCATCTTTTCCAAAAACACAATTTTGAGATGCAAGAACATCTTCAAAGTTGGATTTTCCAGTTGTAAGTTTATCCATGGTTTTCAAAAGATAATGAATCTTTCTTTCAAGATTTTCACAAAAATTTGAGTCACAACTGCAATTAGAGTTTTTGTAAATCAAATCAAGGTTTTCAAAATCTTCTTTACACTTTTCCAACTCTTCTTCCAGTGACTTGACTCTATTTTCAAGCTAGTTGTTTAAACCTTTCAACCGGTTATGAGAAAGAGCCAATCGGTTAGCTTCTTCATGAGTTTCATTGAAAGCTTCAAGTAATTGGTAATAATTGTTACCTTTGATTGAAGAAGATGAACTCATGTTGTTGGATACAGATGCTTTCAGGCACAGGTTTGCTTCTTCATCATCAGAAGAGCTAGAGGAGGATACCTCATTATCATCCCATGCAACATATGCCTTCATGCCTTTTCCCTTTTTCTCACTTTTGAAATCTGCTCTATCCTTGCTTTCATTGTTGGGGCATTCTGCTTTGATATGACCCTGTTCACCACAGCCATAGCAAGTGTACTTGTTAAGGTTAAAATCATTAGCCTTTTTAGAGTTGTACTTTTTTTAAGCTTGGTTTTTATTCTTCTTCAAGAACTTGCTAAACTTTCTTGACAACAGACTCATGGTATCTTCATCACTCTCACTTGAGTCTTGTTGTTTTTTATGATTGCAAGCTTTGAGTGCAATGCCTTTGTTGTGTTTGTCTTCACTCTCTTGGACAACCAACCTATTCATCTCAAGCTCATGCTCCCTTAGCTTACCAAACAAAGAAGCAGTTGTCATTGATGTCAAGTCCTTTGATTCTGAAATGGCAGTGACCTTTGGCTGCCATGTTCTATCAAGACATTTCAAGATCTTGATCTTTAGCTTCTCTTTCTTAAAGGAGTTCCCAAGGCTCATCAAATGATTCACTATATGAGAGAATTGTTTCTGCACATGACATATGGTCTCCCCTTTCTGCATACCGAAAAGCTCACACTCTTGGATAAGAGCATGCTTCCTGACCCTCTTGACATTATTTGTTCCTTCATGTGTGCCTTCAAGAATGTCCCACATCTCCTTTGCTGAACTACATTGTGATACCCTGAAAAGTTCATCACAACTCAAGGCAGAGGTTATTATATTTTTAGCAATCCAGTCAAACTTTGCTTTCTTGCTTTCTTGCTTTCAGCCCCAGTCCATTCAAATGAAGGTTTATCAATTAAAACCTCATCCCTTTTAACTTGAGGTATAAAGGGACCATTTTCAATTGTTTCCCAAATACCCTTATCTGTGGAATGCATAAAGATCTTCATCCTTACCTTCCAAAACTGGTAATTTACACCACAAAACAGTGGTGGTCTGTTTATGGAAGCACCTTCCCCAAAAGACAACTTGTCAGCCATGTAAAACAGTTTTCAGAAAAACAGAACTTGAACATTTTTCAAAAACCTAGCTCTTGATGCCAATTGTAAGAATTAATGGCTTAAACAAGAGAGGGGTGAATTGTTTATCAAAGATTTTCGCAAAGATTGAATAGGAATGAAGCTTTAACACAATTCACAGATAAAGCAATCAAAGAAAGCAATCAAACAATGATTAAGAAACTGTTTGCAGAATTTCAATCGGTTGCTTATAGTAGCAGCAAAAATAGAATTAAAACAAACAGTTATAAGGAGTGAGAGAGAGAGAGAGAAAGAGAGATTTACTCAACCAATTTTATAATGGTTCACTCAACCTTGAGCTACATCCAGTTCTAAGAACAACCACTGGGTTTCACTAGTAATCACTCACAAATTACAACATACACAACCACAAAGAGGTGATCTTGAAACCACAAGAACCACTCACCCTCTTTGCAAACACACACCTCTAGCCAGAACAACCTCTGACTTTATAGGATTTCACACACACTTACAAGTTTATGAAAGATCAAATACAAGAATCATGAAAGTAACAGATTACACCTGAGTTTACAGGAATCAGAAACCTCCTATGATCAGACCTTGAACCAGTGCACAGCTAAACAACATTCTTGCAAAACTTTTGAAAAACTTCTTTCAAATCAATCTCAAACTCAATCTCACTATGTTTAATATAAAACTTCTGTATTTTGTTTTGAAAGAAAGGCTATATTTATAGCACACAAAACTAGTCGTTCTAGGCAACATTTATTAGCCAAAACAGTTTTGATTCATATCTAAAACAGATTAACAGGTTTTCAAAAAGCTGTTATGAAATGTCACAATCAACCAGTTGAAAAGACATTTTAGCCAATTGAATTGGTTAGGCAGTTACTTAACCAAGTCAAAAATAGTTTTAAAACCTTTAAACAAGCCAAGTGACAAACAACCGATTATTTCGATAATTCAACTGGTTGTTTTTCTCTTTGCTTAGAAAAACACTTTTCTTTATACAAAACAGATTTGAGCAAGCTTGTACAAGGAACTAGGAAAGATCTTACAAAGATTCTAAACACCCTATACTAAACCTGTACCGACCAGGTCATCGGGTGTGATGACGTGTCTAGCACGTGACCATGTGGGGCGTGTTCGGCAGAGTACGTGGACAAGAGAGAGACGAATGATTCAGAAGTGAGCATAGTCGTCGACCCGTGGAAGTGGCGTGCCTCAATGTGCATAGTCGGTTGTCGCCGGGATTATATGACATCGACGTATTAGAGAATGGAGGATCGGGTGGTCTGACATCGCCACAAGGGGGCACATTGTCGGATCTCCCGGTAAACTTAGTTAAAGCTGTTGGAAGCACAAAAGAGTAGTTTCAAGCGAGTAAGTCAGTAAGATGGTTGTTGCGCCAACGTGGGGCATGAAGGTCGGGTAAGCTGGGGGGAACACCCTGCTCATCGGCGACAGGACTCCCAGAGTGGACATTCGTTGGTGGCAAGGTTTCCCCAGCTAGAACATGTATGGCGTAGCAATAAGAAGGGTGGCACTCACGACAAGCGATATAACAGATGCACTTTGTTGCATCCGTTGCTCGCCTTGTCATGTGGTGTTTCACAGCGTAGTACATGCTAGGAATTACTCCTCGAATAGGAGACTTGGTCGCGACTGGTCACTACACGGAGATAATATTCAAGTTACCTCAACCTAGATGACGACACGTGTAGGGTTGGATGCTACCTGTCACTCCAACCCAGATGACACGTGTAGGGTTGGATACAGTATAGAAATGACGCTCAAGTTACCTTAGCTCAGATGATGACGCGTGTAGGGCTGGGTGCTACCTGCTACCCCGGCCTAGATGGCGACACGTGTAGGGTTGGATGCGAGCAACGCGTCCCAAGCGTAACTGCCTAGAGAGAGAAAAAACCTAGTTATAAAGGTAAACTTAACAGAATTTGCAGAGGTACGTTTTCACTACGGCTGATTTGCTAGAGTTGAGTGCACTTTAGTACGGTTCTACAGAGCACAGTTTTCTCTAAGTTTTTGGGTGTTCTTGTTACTGACTTGAGCATCAGAGCGCCACCGGCCACAGAAGCGCCATCTTGTGTTTTCAGGTTCTCAGAGAGACTATCCGTGGTGTGGACTTGAAGAGCACGTGGTGTCAAACTGGAGAGGAGGATCGTGACGAGGCAACGCTTTTGCGCTAGGTCAACCGGCAAGAACATCTGGCGCCCACCGTGGGGCCGTATAAAAGGTGATTCCCAACCACAGTTCGAGTTTGTCGAAGTTTTGGTGTTTTCTATTCGACTGCTTGTTGTCGCAGTCGGTTTTCGAAGTTTTACTGTTCGTTCGGAGTTTCTTTGCGTTGCTGAGCTTGCTGAGAAAGGATGAGGACAACGCGGTCCAGTTCAGTCGCGCCGTCAACAGATGAGGATGTTGTGTCTATGACGCAGGTGATGGATATGATGAGGACGTTGTAGGATAACGTAGCTGCATCACGTTCTGAGCAAGAAAAAATGCACAAGGCACTGGTGGCCTCACAAGCTAAGAATGAAGAGCTCAACAGGATCAACAAAGAGCTGCATAAAGCTCTTCAGGAACGGGAGGAGTGTGCGGTTGGGGACAGATCTGCACCCCCATCCCTACCGCGTAGCTTTCCCATGCCATTTTCTCAGGAGATCATGGACTTGGTGGTCTCTGCAAATACGGTGGTGGTGAAGGCGTCTTTCACCGGAGTGCAAGACCCTGAGGCTCATCTCACGGCGTTTCACACTCAGATGATGCTCTCGGGGGGGCGGACGCGGTCTACTTTAAGGTGTTCATGAGCACACTCAGTGGAACAACACTGGACTGGTTCGTCAGTTTGCCTACTGGCCACATTACCACGTTTCAGCAGTTTCCAAGATGTTCGTTGAGCAGTACATAGTGAACAAGGCACCGCCGTTGGTGTCTTATGATTTGTTCGACGTGAGGCAGTACCAGGGGGAGTCCCTGAAGGATTTCTTGAACAGATTCGGAGCTCAAATAGTCCGCTTGCCAGGTAAAGATGAAGAGATGTTTGTACATGCCTTCAAAAAGGGTGTTTTGTCTGGGCCCTTTAGTGAGTCGCTTATCAGATGTCACCCCGCCACGTTAGCTGAAATCCGACGACGCGCTGTGGCCCACATCGCCGCTGAGAGCGAAGTCTCCGAGAAGAGGGGAAATGTGGCCCCAGCTAAGCCACGTGCTCAGACAAGGATCCAGGCGCAGAGGGTGATGGAGGCGGCGGCGAGGAAGAGGGATTAGAGGATGCGCCATCCTTATGACCCAAAGAAAGGTAAGGGGAAGGGACCGGGGAAGCCTAGAGAGGCTAATCGCCCGCCAAGGTATGAATTCGTGATGGGGTTGGTGGACCTGATCGCCATCCTAAATATCGCTGCCAGGCTCAAAGTGCCTGCGAAAACAACAGACAAGGTGTTGGGACCAAAACCAGACGCATGGTGTGAGTTCCACAAGAGCTTTGGCCACTCTCTCAACTCGTGTTTGTCTTTGGGGTATCAACTCGCCGAGTTGGTCAAATGTGGGTTCTTGAAGGATTACTTGTTGGAGAAGCAAGCGGGCCAGTCATCGGGCTCCCCACCAGCGGGTGGCGAGGGACAGCAGCACGAGGTACCCATTCACGGCGAGATCCACACCATTGCTGGTGGATTCTCGGGTGGCAGGTGCACCGCATCACAGCGAAAGAAGTACGCAAGGTCTGTGATGTCAGTGGAGGTTTTTGAAGACCACTTGCCCGACGTGGACATCACGTTCACCAAGGACGACCTTAGGGATGTCGTGCCTCACGACAATGACCCTATCGTAATCTCGCTCATCACGGCAGGAAAGATTGTTCATCGAGTGTTGGTCGATCAAGGAAGTTCGGCAGATGTGATGTTTTGGCCGACTTTTGAGAAGTTACAATTATCCCCCGACCAGCTGAGGCCATACGGGGGCTGCCAGTACGGTTTCGTCGGGGACCAGGTGGAGGTTAGGGGGTATATTGAGTTAAGGACGACGTTCACAGACGGTCTGGCCTCGCGCACAGAGAAGATAAGGTATCTCGTCGTAAACGCTCCGTCGGCATACAACATCCTGTTGGATAGGCCAACACTCAACAGGACAGGAGCTGTGCCTTCAACAAGGAACATGAAGGTCAAGCTACCATCAATGGAAGGGATGATCATCGCCATTCGTTCTGACCAAAAGGAGGTGAAGAAGTGCTATGAAAATAGCCTCAAGAACAAGAGATCTGTATGCCACGTATCCACGACGCCGCCCCCTGGCGTGGAACCTGAGCGAGAAAGCCGGTGAGAGGTGGATATGGCGTTGGAGGTGGCCGTCGAGGGCGATGTGCCCGATGTGCCATTGGAGGATATTGAGGTGAGGTCCGGGAGCGTCGCTCGGGTGGAGGAAGAGAGAAGCTGCCCCGAGAACGCCAGGGAGTCAGGTATCGCGAGGGCGCTGATCGCCAACGAGAAGAGGCCTCAGCCGGTGGAGGAATGGCTTGAGAAGAAGATCAACGGCAAGACGTTTAAACTGAGGAAAACCTTAGACAGCGAGACACAAGACCAAACCGCCCGGGTTATAAGTAGACATCTGGATGCATTTGCATGGTCTGCTTCTGACATGCCGGGGATTGACCCCTATTTCTTGTGCCATCGTTTAGCTATGGATCCCCAAGTCAGGCCAATCCGCCAGAGAAGGAGAAAGTTCAATGAAGAGAAGAGGCAGGCGATCAAGGACGAGACGTAGAAACTCCTGGCAGCAGGCCATATCAGAGAGATCCAATATCCAGAATGGCTCGCTAACGTCGTTCTGGTCAAGAAGAGCAGCGGGAAATGGCGGATGTGTGTTGACTTCACGGATCTGAATAAAGCCTACCCAAAGAATTCTTATCCTTTGCCAAGTATAGATGCCCTGGTAGACAGTGCGTCAGGGTGTAAGTTGCTCAGCTTCTTGGATGCCTTCTCAGGATACAACCAGATTAAGATGCATCCCATGGATGAGAAAAAGACTGCTTTCATGACAGAAAGGTCGTGCTACTGCTACAAAGTGATGCCCTTCGGGCTGAAGAATGCGGGGCCACGTACCAGAGGCTAATGGACAAGGTACTCGCCCCTATGCTTGGAAAGAATGTGCAAGTGTACGTTGACGACATGGTCGTAACATCCCTGGAAAATAGTAGGCACGTCACTGACCTAGAAGAGTTGTTCACCACAAGAGTCAGGTACAAGCTGAAACTAAATCCTGAGAAGTGTATTTTCGGCGTAGAGGCAGGAAAATTTATGGGTTTCCTCTTGTCGGAGAGGGGAATCGAGGCAAACCCCGACAAATGTGCCGCCATTCTGGCGATGAGGAGTCCTGCCACTGTAAAGGAGGTGCAGCAGCTCACGAGTCGGATGGCCGCCCTGTCTCGATTCGTATCGCTACAGCCCCTGGTCGTTCCACACGTGGGGAATCGATATTCTGGGACCCTTCTCGTTGGCGATCAGGCAAATGAAGTATTTGGTTGTTGCGATTGAGTACTTCACGAAGTGGATTGAAGCAGAACCAGTAGCCCAGATCACCGCGCACAAAATCCAGAGTTTCGTGTGGAAGAATATTGTGTGTCGTTTTGGTGTGCCCAAGCGTTTGGTATCAGATAATGGGACTCAGTTTGCAAGTCACCTGTTGAAGAAGCTGTGCGAGGACATCGGAACACAAGAGGTGTTTGCTTCTGTGGAGCACCCGCAAACGAATGGGCAAGTGGAGTCAGCTAATTGGGTTCTGCTGAGAGGCTTGAAGAAGAGGTTGGAAAAGGCCTAGGGGTCTTGGGCTGAAGAAGTTCCCCGCATAGTGTGGGCATATCATACCACTGAGCAATCGGAACCCATGAAACCCCGTTTAGCTTAGTGTATGGATGCGATGCGATGATTCCAGTCGAAATCCAAGAAAGCTCGTTGAGATTCCAGAACTTCGTGGCGGAAGACTCGAACGAAGAAAGGAGAAGGAATTTGGATTTGCTGGATGAGGTCAGGGAGGAAGCACGGGTCAAGGCTGAAGCAGTAAAGAGAAGAGTTGAACGCAAGTACAACTCTAGAATAAGACCAAGGCAGTTCAGAGATGGTGACCTGGTGATGAGGAAGGCCCACCAGTATGAGATGGAGAACAAATTGTCGCCCAAGTGGACAGGACCGTTCAGAATAACCGAAGCACTCGGGAACGGCGCCTACCGCTTGGAGACGTTGGAAGGAGGGGCGATTCCTCGCACTTGGAACGCCACCCATCTCAAGTTTTATTACAGTTAAAACATTGTAAGTAGCGATTATTTTGAACAGTTAAGGATGTTTCAGTTTGAACAGTTTTTCAAGGGGGCACTCTTTTTTCCTAAGGAGGGTTTTTAACGAGGCCACCCAATAAAGAAGGTTTCGAAGTTTATCAAAGTTTCCAAGTTATTAAGTTTGCATGCTTATCGTTTTTTAAGTTTTCGGAAAGAAACTTTTTTGCCCTTGCGTAATTTACAGCAACGGCGAATTCAGATCGCCTGCATTCAGCGCAAAGTTTTAAAGCACATAGTTCTAAAACCCTCATCGCCAGCTGGCGATCGGAGGTATAAGATAAAGTTTTTTAAGACCTCCTCGCCTCGAGCGGGTGTAGGCGAGAAGAGATTTAAAGTTCTCCTCGCCCTGAGCGAGCACAGGCAAGAGCAGATTACAAGACCGCTTTGCATAAGCAAATTGAGGCAAGTTGAAAGCCCTCAGTGCATCCGGGGGAGGAGGAGATGTAACCCCTAGGCAAGTTGAGGCACCAGAGAAAGTCCTTCTCACCCTCGAGTGAGTTCGGGCAAGAGGAAACTAAAAACTCAAGGTTGTTAATGATCTTGAGAATAGGAAAGGAAGGTCGATAGAAGACGCCTTTCCCCTTGAGTGAAACATCAATATTGACCTAGTAAGACCAGTTAAAAAAAAAAGAGGTTAAGGGTGGTTGGGGAAGGTTCGCAGAGGACACCTCACCACCTAAATCATTGTTCTAAAACTCAGGGAGGTAGAGAAGGATCCGAAAGGCGGCTCTACCCCCAGATGAGAGGACAACGATTTAAGCTATCTCAGGTTAAAGACTCGGGGAAGGTAGAGGGAGATCTAAAAGGCAACCCTCCTTCCAGATGAGCAAAGATGAAGTCACTAGGTGGCCCCGCAGGGGACGTTTTCAGTTAAAGGAAAACGAAATTGCCAAAGGCCCACGGCTTCGAGATCGAAATAGAAAAAGGGATCACACGGCGAGAGCCAGATCAGCGAAGTTTTGGGCGATAACGTAGAAGTACGCTTGTCCTTTGGCAGATCGGGCGGGCGAGATTTCAGATGCTAAGATCGACTTACGCCCTTACTGCCAAGTAAGTGATTTCGCGTTAAACGTTATTGTTACAGACTAACCGCTCGTTTAAATTAAAGTGATTTCCAGAGAATTAAGTACCGATTTGTGCGAAGTGCATTGGGTCGAATAAAAACCAGCCGGTCACACCAAGCGATCGCACAACAGATAAATTAGAAGACCATATATATATATATATATATATATATATATATATGCACATGAATATCAAACAGTTTGAGCAGAATGAAAGTTATTACATACAAGTCAAAATTAAATACAAGAGTTTCAAAGGCGGTATGGCAGGTGGGAGCAGCAGTTAAGTCGGAGGCATGATCTAGCCATCCACCACTTCGTTGTACACCGAGAACTCGGAGAGGTCAAGGTCGGGATATTTGCAAACGAACTGCTCCAAAGCCGCTCCAAAACCGGAGGTAAGAACTTGGGCAGCTTCAAGCTGAAGCTCGTCGATTTTCGTCTTGAACCCACTGTTCTCCTCGCGAACTTGGGCGAGCTCGGCAGCAGTTTCCCTCAATTCTTTGGTGGCCTTGTCCCGATCTTGTTCAACTTTCCCCAGAAGGGTCTCCTTCTCAGTCAACCTCTTCTCCAGATTGGCCATCTTTTTGGCGTCGGCTTTTTGGGCCTCCTCCAGCCTTGCAACTTTCTCCCTCAGAGGGACGAGTTTGCTCTCCAGCTCGACGGCATCCTGAAGGTTGTCATGCAGTTTCCGGCGCAGTTCCTTTTTGTCCTTACGCAAGCTTCGGAGCTCTTCGTTGAGAGCGTTTTCGACCCGCGAGAACTCTAAGCCTTGCATCATCATGTCGCACTTGACTTTTTCAGCTTCGACTCTCGCGGTGCTCGCCACCTCCTGATGGACGCGGTTGTCAAGCTCGAATTTGTCCAAGGAGTCTTTTAGCCCTTCACCGACGTTTTGGGGAAGACACCCGTCGACCATGGCGTTCAGACGCACGGTGAAAGACTTCAAGGCCTCTTGGAGAGGAGCTAGTGCTCACCACCACCCTCGCAAGGTTGGATGGCGAGGGGAGCCTCGAGGCGTGGCGGTGAGGCGGGGTGTTCTGTGGCAGCTTGGGAGGAAGCTTGCGTATCAGCAAGCTTCTCAGGCGCAGCTTCAGCGGCCGAGGCGTTTGAGGCGAGAACGTCCCCAGCGGACTCAAAGGGCGTGGAGGCGCTGGGGGGATTCTCGACGTAGTCGGGAAGGGCGGCCTTGGCTGCTGGCGGTTCTGTTGTAACTCCCCTTCTTCGTTTGCAGATCAACCCGTCCTCGGTGCTCTCATCCGCCTCATCGTCCGACACAACCTTGGGGGCTTTCCTCTTAGCCCTTTGGAATGGTATCTTCTTCCGCTCAGGGGCAGGAAGAGCAGCAGCGTTGGACGGACCAACTGGTGAGGACTGGCCTTGGGCAGCGGCGATCTCTGCGATGGAGTTGGGGACGGTTTGAGAGCCCGCCGCAAGATTGTGGAGTCTGGCTATGGAGCGCAGCTCAGCCATCCTATCTTTCCCCAGCATCATATCTGCATAAAGAGGCCAACAATTACAAACCAGTACAGAGATTCAACAGTCGATGAGGCATAGGAAAATAAGCAGTGTAAGTCAATGCTTGGAATAAGTTAAAACTATGCGCTAACCAGAACAGCGGCACCAAAGTAAAAACAAGGTTAGGCGAATTCGAGCCAGGGATAGGACTTAAAGACAAACCTATGTGGACATCCAGTTGGTCTTCGAAGAACTCATAGGTGATGATGGAGGAGGTGGGCAAGGTCACGTTGGAGGAGGCAACTCCTTTCCAGAAGTTACATAAGTCCATGTCGAGCTCCCCCATCTTTTCTGGCCCCCTAGCCCTCCTGAAGCTAAACTCTTTCTTTCCCTTATTCACCCAATACAAGGGAAATCCGTCGAGGAGGGTAGGGTCTCGGTCGTTGCAGCAGACGCGCACGAACTTCCCTTTCCAGTCCTTATAGGATTGCTTGAAAATGGAGAGTATGGACCTCCCAGCGACCCCATTGAGGCTAACCCATAGACGATCGCCCGGGTTCTTGGCCTCGAACAGGTAGAGGAACACGTCCACCAAAGCTGGATGTCCCAAGTGCGCACAGATGATCTGGTAAGCCCGGACGAACGCCCAGCCATTGGGATGAAGCTGGGCGAGGGCTATGTCAAGCTCGGTCAGGAGCTCCCTCTCAAAGCGGGTGAAAGGAAATCAGAGCTTGACCTTCTTGAACGCCGTGGCGTAAACGAAGCAAAAGGGGACGCCGTCACTCCCTTGATTATCAGTGCAAATAGGCTCTCCGGGAGGACAAGGACGCACAGATACCTTGTCATCGTGTTCTTTGCTAAAAGAGAGGTGATCTTGGTCACCTTTCTGGAGGCGGAGGATGTCGCGGTCAGTGTTGATGGAGGAAGTCTCAGCCAGCAAAGCTGAAGAGGCCCAAGGGTATAGTTGCTTGTAGTCTGGGAGGGACCTCACAACTGTACTGGTGTGAGGTGGGTTTGGCTGCGATTGGCTGGGCCTAGAAGACGCAGGTCTCACGACCTGGCTCGAAGGGACGTTAGGATCCCTTGGGGGGTCGCGGGAGGAGGAAGGGTTGGCCCTACGAGTTTTCGTCGGAGGGTTGCTGGGAGATGGAGGAGGGTTTGGTGTAACTTTGGAGCGAGCCATCAGAAAAGCTGCAAGAAGACGAAAAGGGGAAGAGATGAGAGTTTGTAAATAGAGCGACTCAACAGAAAAGAAGGAGACAGAAGAACAAGGGAGGCTCGCAGAGAAAGGGTTAGAAATCCTAAGCGCAAAAAAAAGCGAAGCAAAGAAAAACATCCCACAACGTATGCTCCAGACAGTTAATGGATGATGCAAACCGATTAGAATGCAGCGAATATCAATGGGGGTGAGAAAAAGGTTACCTTTTGATGATCAGAAGAGTGTTCAGTAAAGGATGTTTGAAGGAGTCAAAGCGTTCGCTGAAGCGTTTCGAAAGCTTGGAGTGAGGAAGAAGATAATGAAACAGTGAAGTGGCGCGAAGTGTTTAAGAGTTTCGAAGAGTTTCGGACATTGCGAGAAGCGCAAACGGCAATGAATAATGGTCGTTGATAAGTCCACGTGTCGAGCGATCGAAGGGGTTGGTGAAGTGTCAAATCAGTGAACAGTATGAGCGCCAACGCGCAAGGCCACGTAGGTCGCCGGAAATTCAACCTTTTAGTCTTTTCGCCGAACAAGTCGCAGCTCAAGACTGGGGGGCTTGTGTACCGACCAGGCCATCGGGTGTGATGACGTGTCTAGCACGTGACCATGTGGGGCGTGTTCGACAGAGTACATGGACAACAGAGAGACGAATGATTCAGAAGTGAGCATAGTCGTCGACCCGTGGAAGTGGCGTGCCTCAATGTGCATAGTCGGTTGTCGCCGGGATTATATGACATCGACGTATTAGACAATGGAGGATCGGGTGATCTGACATCGCCACAAGGGGGCACATCGCCGGATCTCCCGGTAAACTTAGTTAAAGCTATTGGAAGCACAGAAGAGTAGTTTCAAGCGAGTAAGTTCAGTAAGATGGTTGTTGCGCCAACGTGGGGCATGAAGGTCGGGTAAGCTGGGGGGAACACCCTGCTCATCGACGATAGGACTCCCAGAGTGGACATTCGTTGGTGGCAAGGTTTCCCCAGCTAGAACATGTATGGCGTAGCAATAAGAAGGGTGGCACTCACAACAAGCGATATAACAGATGCACTTTGTTGCATTCGTTGCTCGCCTTGTCATGTGGTGTTTCACAGCGTAGTACGTGCTAGGAATTACTCCTCGAATAGGAGACTTGGTCGTGACTGGTCACTACACGGAGATAATATTCAAGTTACCTCAACCCTGATGACGACACGTGTAGGGTTGGATACAGTATAGAAATGACGCTCAAGTTACCTTAGCTCAGATGATGACGCGTGTAGGGCTAGGTGCTACCTGCTACCCCGGCCCAGATGGCGACACGTGTAGGGTTGGATGCGAGCCACGCGTCCCAAGCGTAACTGCCTAGAGAGAGAAAAAACCTAGCTATAAAGGTAAACTTAACAGAATTTGCAGAGGTACATTTTCACTACGGTTGATTTGCTAGGGTTGAGTGCACTTTAGTACGGTTCTACAGAACACAATTTTCTCTAAGTTTTTGGGTGTTCTTGTTACTGACTTGAGCGTCAGAGCGCCACCGGCCGCAGAGGCGCCATCTTGTGTTTTCAGGTTCTCAGAGAGACTATCCGTGGTGTGGACTTGAAGGGCACGTGGTGTCAAACTGGTGAGGAGGATCGTGACGAGGCAACGCTTTTGCGCTAGGTCAACCGGCAGGAACAAAACCCAAACCAAAGAGCAGCATAGCTTCAAGCTTCATCATGGATTTGAAAACATCAAAGCTCTCATGTTCAACATATGACCGGCCTAGGCTAATTTAGGAGTTTTTTAGAAATCCTAATTTAACCTAGGTTGGTTTTTAGGTGCCTAATCCAACCCTAATTATTATTAAGAAAAATTACAAGTAAAATTCATATTCTACTTTTGACAAGAAAATAAATTCTACTCTACACTAGGTTTATGCCATTTTTAAACATGTATAGGAATGTTTTTATGCCATCAGTAGCAGAGTCTCAGTCTTCTTGTATTTTCCTTGCCATGGACCTAGTAGTTGGGCCTGAGCTTGGCCTTCTTCCATCATACCCTCCCTCTTGAAGAGGATTTGTCCTCAAATCACATGTTTCTGCCTCTTCATCTTCACTACCTGCAAAAGGTGTTAGATCCATAACATTAAAGGAAGTATGTACCTCGTTTTCTTCAGGCAGGTCAATTTGATATGCCTTATTGTTGATTTTTTTGAGGACTTGGAAAGGACCATCTCCTCGTGGACTAAGCTTAGACTTCCTCTGATTAGGGAATCTATCTTTTCTTAGGTGAAGCAAAACCTAGTCCCTTTCTTCAAAAATTATCTCTCTCTTCCCCTTATTACTATATTTTGAGTATTTCTTTGTTTGTTGTTGTATTTGATTTTCAATCCTCTCAAGCATTTTCTTTACAAATTCAGCTTTTGTTACTCCTTCCTTATGCACAAATTCTTGTGGATTAGGTAAAGGTAACAAATCCAAGGGAGTAAGAGGATTAAATCCATTCACAACCTCAAATGGAGAAATATTAGTAGTTTTATGAACCACTCTATAATATGTAAACTCAATATGAGGAAGGTAATCATCCCAAGATTTGTGGTTTCCCTTCATGATTGACCTAAGCATAGTGGAAAGAGATCTATTAACAACTTCAATTTGTCCATCCGTTTGAGGATGACAAGAAGTTGAAAAGTTCAACTTAGATCCTAGCCTTTCCCAAAGAGTTCTCTAGAAATGGCCCACAAATTTAGGATCTCTATATGATACTATGGTCTTAGGCAAACCATGTAGTCTTACCACTTCTCTAAAGAAGAGCCTAGAGATGTTGTTAGCATCATCCACTTTGTGGCAGGGTATAAAATGAGTCATCTTGTTAAACCTATCCACTACAACAAAGATGGAATCAAAACCTCTTTGTGTCCTAGGAAGTCCTAATATGAAATACATGCTTATGTCTTCCCAATGAGCACTTACAAAAGGTAAAGGCGTGTAGAGTCCATGAGGCATTGTCTTAGACTTAGCTTTTAAACATGAAATGCATCTATAACAATGTCCTTAAAAGGGGTGTGAGGGGATTAAACATGTACACTACCTCAAAATGGGTGTGAGAAGTAGTAGAATTAACTACCCAATTATAGGAAAACTCAATGTGAGGAATCAAGTTTTCCCACACCCTTGGGTTCCCTAAAATAAGGCATCTCAACATTTGAGCCAAAGTCCTATTGACCACCTCTGTCTGACCATCAGTTTGGGGGTGGCAAGTAGTAGAAAACAAGAGTTTAGTGCCAAGTTTTCCCCACAATGTCTTCCATAAGTGACTCAAGAACTGATACAAACCAAGACAACAAGAAGATGACCAAGGATGCACACTATGAAAGGTCATCTCAACATTCAAGTCAAGACCTCACCAACGGGAGAAATGGACAAAGACTAGAGCATCTCAAGTTCTTCCTACTGGTCTTCTAAGAATAAAACAAGTTTTAAATAATTTGGGCTCACTTTGGTGGTCAAAATAGCAAATATAGGCTAGAATAAGGTACCTTTAGCATAATATGGGGTGTGGGTAGCATTTTAGCTTGTTCCTAGCCCTTTTGGAAGGCATTTTGACCTAGTTTCTAGAAGGACAAGCCTAGGATGCGGGTTTGACTTAGTCAAACCCTAAGGCTGCCCATTTTTTCCCTTTTGCCATCCTACCCCTTTAGCTTGTTCTCCAAGGCTTCTTCACCTATAAATAGGAGGTCTACCTAGTGTATTTTTCAAGTTGAAATTAAAAGAACAAGAGTTACTCTGCACAACATTAGCGTTTAAACTTGAGTAAGTGCTATCTCCTCTCCCTTGGTCTTATCTTGATGAGAATGAAGCTCTCAAGTGGTGGCCTTCCACTCATCTTGATGGTTACCACCCATCAAGTGGCGTGAACATCACTCTCATTGTCTTCCATTCTCCTTCATTTTCGCCTTCCATTTTATGTTCATTGTCTTTGTTTCCTTCATTGTATTGCTCTCGGTTTTTGTCTTATCAATTGAGTTTTGCATCCATTCTCACCATATCTTGTCTTTTGATCTTTGCCTTTGTGAAATGAACCTTCACAACTACTTAACCACTTGGTTAAGTTAATGTCCAATGGGGATTTTCCTAAGTTTTTCACTATTAAATTCCTAAAATCTCGATCTAAGTAAAGTGTCACACCAAAAATGAACAATCCTAAAATCAACTCACATCAAGAACTTAGAGTCTCTGTTAGATACTATACTTCTAAGAAGCCCATGCAATCAAACAAATTCCTTGAAGAAAAGATTTGCAATATAACAAGCATCATTTACTTTGTGGCATGGTATAAAATGAGGCATTTTTGAAAAGCGATCCACCACCACAAAGATAGAGTCCATACCCTTAGATGTTTAGGAAGACCTAAAATGAAATTCATAGAGATGTCTACTTAAGGCATGTTCGGGATGGGAAGAGGGGTATATAAGCCATGGGGTTGCACCTTAGACTTAGCCATCCTACATGCTATTCATTTATCACAGAAGCTATGTACAGATTTGCGCATGTGAGGCTAAAAGAAATGTTCATGCAATGTATCAAAGGTTTTGACTGCCCCAAAATGTCCCATAAGGCCACCCCCATGTGCCTCTCTAACAAGAGATTGCCTCAAAGACCCTTGAGGGACACAAAGTCTTTTCCCTTTAAAGAGAAAACCATCATGTATGAAAAAGTCTTTGTGTCCTCCCTTTGAGCACTCTTGATAGATGTGAGAAAAATCAAGGTCATCTTTATAGATTTCCTTTATGTGATCAAAGCCCAAGTATTTAGAATCCAAAACATTTAGCAAGGTGTGCCATCTTGAAAGAGCATTTGCAACTACATTAGCTTTACCTTGCTTATGTTTGATCACATAAGGAAATTGCACAATGAACTCTACCCATTTGGCATGTCTCTTGTCGAGCTTGTTTAGGCCTTTCAAAAATTTAAGAGATTCATGATCACTATGTATCACAAATTCCTTTGGGAAAACGTAGTGTTGCCAATTTTGCAAGGCTCTCACAAGAGCATAAAGTTCCTTATCATAGGTTGAGTAATTGAGATGACTCCCCTTGAGTTTCTCACTAAAATAAGCTATGTGGTGACCCTTTTGAAGTAGGATAGCCCTAATGCCTATGTTGGAGGCATCACATTCAATTTCAAATGTTTTAGTAAAGTTGGGAAGTGCTAAAACGGAGGCCTTGGTCAATTTATCTTTCAAAGTTTCAAAAGCTTTTTCTTGTTCTTGGCCCCATTTAAACACCACATCCTTCTTTACTATGGCATTGAGAGGTGCGGAAATGGTACTAAATGTAGAAGATGGATGTGGCTCCTTCAAGTCAATGTGTTTGATGTAGCAAAGTGTGTGCCTTGCTTTGAAGTTTGTAAATTTGTTCTTGGGTAGTCTTGTATATAGGTTAGAGTGTGTTTAAGGTAGCTTTTTGCATCGTGACCCACCTCATAAACATTATCAAGGTGATAAGATCAAGCACAATGTTTTCCAAATATTTTTCTCATGTTTTTTCCCAAAAATATGTCTTACTGCACAGAAAATGAATTTGTTGTTTCTCAAATGAATAGATTCTTTTTAACTGGTGCCTTGTTTTTTAAAAGTTTTTGATAACTTGTTTTTTGCACCAAGTAACTTGGCTCAGCCTTTTTATGCTATAAAAACGACTGAGTTGCAACAGTTTAAAATCTCTCTTTGCCCTTTTGAAAATAAATCTATTCATTATAATTTCAATCTATTCTTTTTATAACATCTTTTTAAACTGTTTTTTGAAAATCTGTTATAAATCATTTCCTATATAAAGAGAGTCATATCTCACTAAATCAAGTGTTGAGAAAACGAGTTTGCAACAGAGATTAAGAATTTTAGTGAATTGAAAAGAATTTGCATGTGTTCTTTGAAGAGTTTTTCAAAAGAAAAATGTGTTTGTTCTTGTTAGTCCTAAGTTTGGTAGGAGGTGTTGTCACTGGTTTTGCAATCTGTTCTACTGGTCTTTTCTGGATTCTACATTCTCCTTCCAGGTGTATTCAATTTCATCTTTCTATTATTTGTAATTGTGGTTGTAAGACACTTCTTGATAGTGTTTCTTGAAGTGTTGGGTGTGCTGAAATAGTGTTTTTCAGCTAGGTATGTCATGTTCTTGTAGGTTTCAAGAAAATTAGGTTGTATAATTGTTTTATATTATATTTTTAGTGGATTTCACCTTGGGAAAGGGTGAGACTGGATGTAGCTCATTTGAGTGAACCAGTATAATCTTGTGGTGTTCAATCTCCCTTAATGTCTTCACTCATTTACTGTTTCGTGTGTTGATCTGACAGAAAATAAACTTGTTCAATTAAAATTGAATCTGTTCTTTTTGGGTCAATTCTTACTGTTCTTGATTTCTGGAAAACCAATCTAAATATCTTGTTGAAATCTGAGTGACTAATTTGGAGATAATTGAAGTACATTATTTTGTAAAAATTAAGTCTATCAATTGACACGATTCATTCAAGTGTGTGATTTGATATTCGAAAAACGTCTCTTGATTCAACAATCTGTTTTTCATCTGTGCATATTAATGTGATACATTGCCTGCTGTTAAATACTCTAAATATCTGAAAATCATATAACTGAGATGTTGTCTTGATGAAGTAAGCAGAAAAATAAATCTCTTTTTTCCAAAATAAATCGATTATTTTACTCTATTTTGTGAAAAACTTGAATTTGTTTGAAATTTTAAAAGCTCAATTCACCCCGTCCCCCCCCCCCCCCCCCCCCCCCCCTCTTGAACTTTGACACTAATAAACCCAACACTAAAGTCTTTCACAAACCTCCTATAAAAACTAGCAAGGCCATGAAAGCTCGTACCTCACTAACATTGGTGGGTGTTGGCCAATGTCTAATTGTTGCAACCTTTTCTTCATCCACATGCACCCCTTTTGAACTCACAACAAACCCTAGGAAGTCTATGTGATGTATTGCAAACACACATTTTTCCGGATTAGCATACAATTTTTCCTTCCTAAGGGTTTCTAAGACTTGTCTAACATGCTTCTTATGGTCCTCTAGATAACATCTCCCGGTTTAATCCAGATTTGATTATAACTACTCTTAAGATCAATTTTGGGGAAGATTTGGGACCCATGTAACTCATCCAACAAGTCATCTAACCTAGGGATGGGATACCTATAGTTAATGGTGATATTGTTATGACACGGCAATCCGTACACATCCTCCAACTCCCATCCTTTTTAGGGACAAGAATCACAGGCATAGCACAAGGACTCATGCTATATTGGACCCAACCCTTAGCTATTAATCCCTTCACTTGGTGTTGAATTTCCTAGGTCTTGGTTGGATTAGTCCTATATGTTGGTCTATTTGGTAAAGAAGCCCCGGGTATGAAGTCAATTTGGTGCTCAATTCCCCTTAGAGGAGGTAATCCTTTAGGGGGATCTTGGAACACATCTTCAAACTCTTTTACCAAAGGGTCCAAGCACATAGGACTATCTATCGTCGACTCACTCTTAAGGATTTTCTTTGGATAAGCTATGAAGATATCTTTTTGAGAAAGCATTACCTTTTTAACCTCTTTTGAAGAAATGAGAAGGCTTCTCTTAGAACTCTTTTTTTCTTTTTCATTTTCTCTCTTTTCTTTCATTTTGACTTGGTCCTCATGGACCTATTTTGGTGAGAGAGATTTTAGTGTGACCTTATGCCCATGGAAGGTAAAAGAGATTTTGTTGGTAAGGTCATCACATAAATTTTTCCTATCAAATTGCCATGGCCTACCTAAAAGAATGTGTGTGGCTTCCATAGGTACAACATCACACAAGACTTCATCCTTGTATTTACCAATTGAGAAGGCTATGAGGACTTATTTATTTACTATTATTTCCCCCTCTTCACTAAGCCATTGGAGCTTGTAGGGATTTGCATGAGAGATGGTGGGTAACCCAAGCTTGTCCACCACTCTTGTGCTTGCCACATTTGTACAACTACCCCCATCTACAATTAAGGAACACAATTTGTCATTAATGAGGCACCTTGTATGAAAAAAAAAATTCTCTTTGACTTTCATCAAAAGGCCTTTGAACTTGGCTAAGCATCGGCCTCACTACTAACAAATCTCCCTTACATGGAAACTCATCTTCTTCCTCACTTTGGCTTCTTGAAGAGGTAGGGGACTTAGACCTTTGAGTGTTATGATCACTCATGACAACCCTCCCCCCACCCTTAACCATCATGTTTCTTTTAGAATGACAATTGGCTACAATATGCCCAAAACCTAGATATTTAAAACATTTTTTACTAGAGGTTTTGGTGGGTGACTTAGGTGTAGAAGTTGAGGATTTAGAAACTCTAGGTTTGTAAGTGGAATCTTTTACAAAATTGGAAGGAAACGTTTTTGAAGAAGTTTGATTTTTATCCTTCCATGATGATGTGTACAAGTCATCATTGTGAGTAGTTTTGAAATGTGTTTTCTTTAAAAATTGTGATTCAACCTTGATGGCTAGGTGAACCAACTTTTCCAAAGAGGAATACTTATATAATTCTACCACATCTTGTATTTCTCTTCTTAAACCATTGACAAATCTAATTGTCTTTGACTCCTTATTTTCATGCATATCTATCTTAGTCAAAGTAGTTTCTAGATCTTTATAGTACTCATCTACAGTCTTAGGTCCTTGTTGAAGTCGTTGGAGATTCAACAAGAGTTCTTTCCTATAATGAGGAGGAACAAACCACAGCTGGCCTCTTGTTTACCTTTTGGTCCTCTTGGACCTCATACACATTGAAAATTTGATCAACCTTAGCCTCCCATCCTAAGTAAATATTGGGTCACTTTCCCCACTAAAGTTAGGAAATTTTACATAGGGAAAAGAAATTTTAGAAGGATGGTGTTGGTGGCGCCTTTCATCACATTGGTGAATTCTCCAATCTTCATCTTCCTCTTGGCTGCCAAAATGGTTGTAGCTCCTTGAAGCTCTCATTTGCTCCCACCTCCTTCCTCTTGGTGGCCTTTCTTGTGTCATTTCAAGTCTTTGAAGTCTCTCCTCCAATTGCCGCATTTCTTCCTCTTTTTGGGCTAAAGATCTTTTGGTTGCCGCAAGCTCACCTATAAGAAAAAGCCTTTTGGGGAGATTGAGGTTTGGATGATTCCCCTGAAGAAAGAAAAGTCATAAAAATTGCACAAAGAGAATAAAAAATTAGTGAAAGAAAAGTTAATAACCATTTCCTGCCTTGTGTCACTTGGTTGTGTAGCAAAGAGGAGAAAATAATAAAGCACTCAAAAAGAAATTTTCTCTCAACAAAGGTCTATCTCGGGTTGCAAGCTCTCAAATGACAAAGGACAAAGCCCTTAGCACTTGATCCCAAAAGAACCACAACAAAAACTAAAGAATTTTTAAATGACAAATAAGAAAAGCATAAAACAAGGAAGCTAAACCAAGTTGTAAAAAGAGATGATGACAAAACTTTTTAAAAGGAGACAAGCAACAAAAGCACAAAAGAAGACTCAAAGATACTTACTTAACCTTTAACAATGAAGTTTTAATCTTGCTAGAAATTGTAAAAGCAAAAGGATCAAATTTCACAATGTTGAAATCAATTTGCCAAATAAAATGAATCCACTTTTTAGAAATGTTGGTTTTGTCAAGAAAAAGGGAAATGATATTGCGCAACTTGCTCTTCTTCTTTTTTTATATCCTTGTTTATAGTTTATGGAATTAAGAAGTCCATATTCTTGTCATGCATATTTTTTTTTTCACTTCCAATTGTCACAAAAAGGTTTGGGATTCAAACTAAATGAACACTTGAAATCTATGTTTGGAACTAAATCTACTTTCACTTAAACAAATTTCTAGTTCCTTTTATACCTTCACAATTAAAAGCAAAATAAGTAGAAGCAAATAAGGACTCCTAGAAACACTAAGAACATATGAATCAAACAAAAGAGGTAAGAACAAAAATGGACACAAGATAACATTCAAAAGCGAATTGAAAGCTAATGAACAAAAAGAATGTCGAAATGTAAAAGGCAAGAAAGTAAAGGCTGAATTTAAAATTGCTTGAATGTAAAGGCAATAATTTAAAGGTGCAAGAAAGTAAAGTGCTGAAAATCAACTCAAAGCAAATAAGCATAAAATAACCTTGCTCTGAATACCACATGACGTGAGTTGATTTTAGATGGTTCCATTTGAAAGGTGACACTTTACTTATGATTGAGATTTTTAACAATTATATGATAAGACCTAGGGAAGATTCCCACTGGACATGAACTTAACCAAGTGGTTAAGTAAGTGTGAAGGTTCACTTCCAAAGGCAAAAGGAAAAACACATTATAAGGTGAGAATGAGGTATGGTGTGAAATGTAAAAGACACGAAAGGAAACATGATAACATGAAGGAAACCGAATGGAAAAGATGAAGCTAAACAAATATAGGAAGCATAAAAGATAAGTGGTGTATGGAAAAGGTATAAGAGATGAAGGAAGAATGCTTATGGTGAGGGAAGAGAGTTGGACATGCCACTTGGAGTGTGGTTTCTCAAGATGGGTGTAGAGGGCCGCCACTTGAGAGCTCTCAACTCACTTAAGATAAGACCTAATGCTTAGAGAAAACTAGCCTCACACAATTTGTGCAGAGTTTTCCTTCTTCTATATAATTCAACATGCAAATACAAGGAGTATGGCACCCTATTTATAGGCGATGGTGCCTTGAAAAACAATAAGCAAGGGTAGGATGGGAAAAGTTAAAAGAAAGGTGCGGCCTTAGCATTGACCAAGTCAATGTCGCACCATAAACCTAAACTTTTAGAAGTTAGGTCAAAATCCTACCCTAAAGGCTATGCTCAAGCTCAAGTGATAAGCACACCCCATATTATGCTAAAGGAAACTTATTCTACTGAAATTACAAATAAAGACATTAGTTGATGTTCTGCCCCCCAAGGCTTATGCTCTACTCCTCATGATCCTCTGGGGCAAGCTAGGCGTTGAAGCATTAGCTAGAGATTAATCCTAACCTAGCCTTGTGTCTTTAGTCATGCTCCTAGTCATCCTCCTGGAAGGCTGGGCTTTGTCAATGGCCGCACTCTCTTCTAGGTCCTCATCACCACCCTTCCGATAGATCCACCAGAGGACCTACTAGACTCAGGCATCTCTCATTGAGACGTGCTAGTGGTGACAAGACACCAATCACCATTGACGTTAGCACTGTGGTGGCTTCTTGTCCTAATGCTCATATGTTCAACAATTATCTTAAAGTCATTGCTCGTGAGAAGATCTCCATATTGATACCTACGTGGGATCATGTGCTTAAGTTTGGCTAGACCATGATCTGGGAGGATATCCTGGTAATGTATACATTATTATTGTTATCATATATTTTTTTAATATTAATTAATCAATTTTAAGGTTATGGTATTTTGTTGCAGACACATTTTGATATCCTTAATGTTGAGAGTCTAATATCAAAGGTTCTATCTTTGGTCACCATTAAATTTCGCTAGTTTAAGTCACAATAAACGTCGAAATCTGTTTTTGTACCTTTTAAAGGCCAAAATCCTTATTTAAGGTATTGCAATATTAATAAGAAGATGTGGCTTGTTTTCGTTAAAACTCATGAATCTGAGCAGGATGGTAAGTGAAATTAATTAATTATTTTATTTATTTGATCATAACACTAATATTTAATATTATTTGATTCATTTTTTTTATTCCATTTCTCACATGGTGTTGGGAAAAGAGCTCAAAACATAGCATCCAAGAATGTGACCTCGCACCTACTATCTTGTATGGTTTATCGTAAGCTTGAACAATCTTTGGTAAATGAGAAGAAGAAATCAAAATAGAAGACTACTTCTAAAAATGATACAAGGGCCAGTGAACCTCCATCTCTACCTACCCACCACCAAAAATGGAAGATGACCCGAATGAAAAAATCAAGTACATATAATTTTGAGAAATCACAGATGGTCTCAGAAAAAATTTAAGTTAGTTTCATATAGTTTTCCATCTATTTTAAAGTATTAATTATATGAAAAACATATATAATTTTGGACTCTTGCAGGATTTTGTGGTTGAGTAAAGAACCTAAGGTAATTTTGTACCTTATGGTTGTCAAGATATCCTACATGAAGTTATTGGATGACCTGAGCTCCCTGATTGTGTGGTTGCAGCTGGAGAAGGGGTTTCAATTGAAAATTCTTTGGAGTTGCACCACTGAATTCGTCCTCCACAGAGCCTAACAAAGAAATGGTGAATAAAGTACGACAACAAATAATGCAGGATTTAAGTCAAAAGATGTAATATAATTTTGACCATCAAAGTGAGCAAATGAGCATAGAATTTGAGGAGAAGAATCGGCTATTGCGGCAGGAGTTTCTATCACAGCAAGTTTCTACTCAGCCGTATATGGCTCCCATTCTCGGGAGCAGAAAGGGGAATTGTGCAACTCCTATAGCTTTAGGGGATGTCATTGGCCAGATAAGCCAATGTGAGTTACTTATAGACGACGACATTATTCCTCTGGTTGTAGCCATTGGAAAATTCTTTAAAGGATCCACTACCTTACATAACGTGCCACTCCCCCTGAGGTGGTGAAGGTGACGGTGGACAAAGTACGAGTTGTTAATGTTCGTGTTCCTCTACCTACATATGAGGTAACTATTGTGGTTGAGGCAGTTCAGACATTCATAGCCTGGCCCAGACACCTCGTTCAAGTTATTCTATAACCCCCAATAATAATTTAATTTGATTATATTAATTTATATTTATGTATTATATTTAATTTAATACAAATTTTCTTTATTTTGTAGCAACCTCGTCGGAAAGCAAGTTCACAAAATTAGCTTCTTGTTACCACTGACGATCCTATAGCCTCTTTATTATTGGTTGTTAAGGCTATAGGTACAAACCCAATGGAGGTTCTATGGGATGAAACTTTTTTTAGTAGAAGTATTGAGATCCCTCTATACATATACATGTCATATGTGTTAGAGTTCGTATCTCGAAACCAGGAGTTGAATATAACCATCATTCAATTTTTTATTACGTAAGTATCTTCCACCTATATTTCAATTTACTTTATTATATTAAATTATTGATTATGCTTTAACTATTTACTTGTAGGTATTTGTCTGGAGTTTCTATTAATGACGGGAATCAAGATGTCTATAGATTCTTGGATCTGTATTTCATTAATCCAATTGAAGCAAAGAAAGTTGAAACTCAGTCATATATCACCAACATTTTGATTGGAAAGGTAAAATAAATATATTTTTGCCCTTATATTAATGAATAATTTCAATTATTAGTATTTCATGTTTTAAATATTTACTAGCTATTTTCATGGATGATGTAGTGGTCACTAGCAGTTATTTGTGTTATCTATAAATGACAACATTGTTGTGTTGTTTTGTTCACTGCACAAAAAACCAACCACACATCTCAAGCAAATAGTTGAAGTGTAATTACATTATGAACTTACATGCGTATAATACTTAAATGTCTACTAATAAGGTTTTTTTCTATTAATCAGGGCATGGAATGGATATAGCATACTCAAAGATCGTCCCAGTGCAAATTATCAAAAGTGGACATGGTTGAACCTAAAGGTTTGTAATTTTTGTCTTCTCTCTTCATTATTTATCAAAATATCAATATTAAATTTTAATTTATATTGAATTGTAGTGTAATAAATAACCGGGAGGCTATGAGTGTGGCTACTACATTATGCACTGGATGGTTACAATTATAAGGGTAGGCAATCAAAAAGATTAGGAGCAAGTAATAATATTTAAATTATTCTTTATAATAAAAGTATATGTACCTGAACACTAATTTGAACTTATTTTGTAATGCAGTTTTTTATGGATGATCAACCTCTACCTTGGGAATTTATGTGAGAAATATTAGGGCCACATACTTTGTTAATTACTATAACTCTAGGATAGTTAATGAATAGTATATAGGTTCTAGTGTATAGGAATTAGATATATAGAAATATATACTAATGCTTGTGTACCGACCAGTCCTCGGGTGTCGTTGACCGCTAGTAATGAGGGGGGCACGTAAGCTGAGTCCCACGAGCGGCATGGGCCAATGTCTCGCAAGGCACGTGAGCCAAGGTGCCGAAGAGTGGGCAGGTGTCGATCACCAAGATGTGCTAATGTGTCCTCGGTAGTATAGTGAGGGCGATGAGAGATCGAACATCGGTGACTCAAACAGCAGAGCTGGGCCACGAGAGATGGGTCCCAGACCACACACCCGTTATCAGTTAGGGAGAAGCCTAGATCACGAGGGGTCCATGCGTGTGGTGTGCATGACGCGTTCAGGCGTAGCACAAGTAAAGAGCTGCTGGAAGAGATACGGTCCATGAGGGTCACGTTCTAGGGGTGAGTTGCATGCATGGCACGTGAACAGCTAGGGCACTCCCAGGACGGATGGCCCCAGAGATTAGGTGCACGAGTTGGTACCCAGGTGGTCATCCCGTCAGAGGTTGCACTCCAGTAAATGAACCTTACGCGTTAAATTGCCCTAAGAGTGGGTAATAGCGGCTCTAGGGCACACCCTCAGAAATCCTAATTTGGGTAGCGGAAACAGCGAAAATCCTAGACTATATAAAGGGTAGTAAAAACCTAACAAGGTATGTTATTCACTTGCGCAGCTTTACACACACAGTTTACACAGAGCTTTTACGCTTAACAGTTTTGGTGTTTCCTAGCCTTAAGATTGACTTGAGCATCGGAGTGCAAACGGCCTCTAGGGCGCCCCTTTGTCTTTGTGATTTCAGGTGTTAGATCGAGAGAAAGGCACGAACGAAGGCACAGAGAATCGAAAGTGGGAGTATTGTGAGACGTACGAAGGCAATCGAGTCAATTGGCAGGAACATTTGGAGCCCACTGTGGGGCACAATTTAAAACACTGTCCCATTCGCAAGAACAAGAAAGATCAAGAAAAGATCAAGAAAGATGAGAAACACGAGGCAAGGATCCGTTGCACCGAATGGAGGCGAAAGCCTCACCCTACAACAGATCATGGAAACGATGCAGGCGCTCCAAGAAACGGTGGTTGCATCAAGAGCAGATCAAGAACGCATCCAGATAGATCTGGCTGCGTCGCTGGCAAGGAATGAAAAGTTGTAGAGAGCCAACAAGGAATTGTGCAGGGACTTGCGCGATCGGACAGGGGAACGTGAGGTGGAAGATCAGGAACTTGCGACACCACCCAGAGAATTCCCAATGTTATTCTCGCAAGCATCGTGGACGTCGTGATATCAGCCACGTTTGTGGGGCCCAAAAATACCTTCACAGGGGTGGAGGACCTAAAGGCTCATCTCACGGCCTTCCATACGCAGATGATGCTGGTGGGGGGCTCTGACGCGGTGCGATGCAAGTTGTTCATGAGCACACTGGTGGGAACGGCGATGGATTGGTTTATCAGCCTCCTTGATGGTCATGTTACGTCGTTCGTGCAACTTTCAAAGTTGTTCAGAGAGCAGTATATCGCGAATCGGGCTCCCCCACCCATTTCTTACGATCTCTTTGACGTAAGACAGTACCAGGGAGAGTCCATGGAGAAGTTCCTCAATCGTTTTGGGGTGCATGTGGTGAGACTGAACCTCAAGGACGAGACCATGATGGTGCACGCGTTCAGGAAGGGCATTGTGTCGGGGCCTTTCAGCGAATCACTCATCAGAAACTGCCCCAGAACCTTCGGAGAGATAAGGCGTCAGGCGGTGGCGCACATTGTCGCAGAAGGACAGGTCAACGAAAAGCGCACGTGTGTTGTTCCCACGCGCCCACGAGCACCAGGTCGACCTCAACCCCTGAGGGTACACAAGGCAACGACAAAGAAGAAAACCCCAGCGCAGCAGCAGCCCTACCAACCTAGGAAGCCCCAAACCAGGGGGCGTGCAAGGGAAAATGTGCCACCAAGGCACGACTTCATGGTAGAATTAAAGGACCTCCTCGCTATCCCCAACATAGCAGAGAGACTGAATATACCCGCAAAGACCGACAAGAAGTTGGGGCCCAACAAGAACGCTTGGTGTGAATTCCACCAAGCGTTTGGCCATCCCATACGCAATTGTTTGGTGTTGGGACACCAACTGGACGAGTAGGTGAAGAACGGCTTCCTGAGGGATTACTTGCAGGAAACATAGGGTACCAAGGACGTGGCGGTAACAGGGGGTGACCAAGGGCACGAGATCCCCATGCATGGTGAAATCCACACCATTTCGGGAGGTTTTTCAGGAGTAGGGTGCACCGCTTCTCAGCGGAAGAAGTATGCACGAGCAGTGATGTCGGTAGAAGTGTAAGAGGCAGATGACGCCCTTGACGTCGACCTTGTCTTCACTAAGGCCGACCTCTGGGATGTCGTCCCACACGACAACGACCCGGTGGTGATCTCAGTAGTAACCGCTGGGAGGAAGGTACACCATGTACTGGTGGATCAAGGAAGCTCGGCAGACGTGATGTTCTGGACGACTTTCAACAAGCTGTAGTTGTCCCCTGACCTGCTAAAGCCTTATACTGGTTGCCTGCACGATTTCGCGAGAGACCAGGTGGAGGTGCGTGGACACTTGTAGCTGAGGACCACCTTCACAGATGGTACCGCGTCCCGTACGGAGAACAACAGGTACCTTGTCGTCAACGCCCCCTCCGCTTATAACATATTGTTGGGTAGTCCTACGTTGAACAGGTTGAGGGCGGTATCGTCAACAAGGCACATGAAGATGAAGCTGCCTGACTTGGGAGGAAAGGTGATTACCATCAAGTCAGATCAGAAAGAGGCTAAGAGATGTTATGAGAACAGCCTCAAGACGAAGAGAGGAGTGTTCATGGTTACCACCAGAGCACCAAGTGAAGCAGAGATCGCCCCAGCAGAGATCACCCGGGAGAGGCGACCCAAACCAGCAGAAGAGGTCCTGAAGAGGGAGATTGGGGGTAGAACGTTCAAGCTTGGCAAGTCACCGAGGTCATAGCACGGCATCTGGATGCCTTCGCATGGTCTGCCTCAGACATGCCAGGCATAGACCCAGACTTCCTGTGCCACCGCCTCACCATGGACCCCAAGGTCAGGTCTTTCCGCCAGAGAAGAAGGAAGTTCAATGAAGAGAGGCGGCAAGTCATTAAAGAAGAGACGAAAAAGTTGTTGAGCGTCGGCCACATAAGGGAGATCCAGTACCCTGAGTGGTTGGCCAACGTGGTCTTGGTGAAGAAGGCCAACGGGAAGTGGAGGATGTGCGTTGACTTCATCGACCTCAACAAAGCATGCCCAAAGGACTCCTATCCTCTACCAAGCATCGACGCCTTGGTAGACAGTGCCTCGGGCTGCAAGATGCTCAGTTTTCTGAATGGCTTTTCTGGGTACAACCAGATCAAGATGCACCCTAAGGACAAGAGCAAGACAGCGTTCATGACAGAGCTGTCTTGCTACTGTTATACAGTGATGTCCTTCGGGCTAAAGAACACAGGTGCCACCTACGAGAGGCTGATGGGCAGAGTGCTCGCGGCCATCATAGGGCGAAATGTGCAAGCCTATGTGGACGACATGGTGATGACCTCGCAGGTGAAAGATCAGCATGTGATTGATCTAGAAGAGTTATTTACGACAATAACTAAGTACAAGTTGAAGCTGAACCCCGAGAAGTGCGTATTCAGGGTGGAAGCAAGTAAATTCTTGGGTTTCCTACTCATGGAGCGTGGGATAGAGACGAACCCTGAGAAATGTGTTGCAATCCTTGCGATGAGAAGTCCAATCTTAATAAAGGAGGTGCAGCGGTTGACAGGGCGGATGGCCGCTCTGTCCAGATTTGTATCAGCTGGATGAGACAATGGTCACCCTTACTTTCAGTGTTTGAGGAGGAAGACCAGGTTCATCTGGACCAGAAAGTGCGAAGAGGCGTTCCTTAAGTTGAAGGAGTACCTGGCCAGTCCCCCAGTGTTGTGCAAGTCGCATCTAGGTACTCCACTTCGCATGTACTTCGTTGTGACGGAGCGGGCGATCAGTTCGGTCCTTGTGCAGGAGCAGGACCAAGTGCAGAAGCTCATATACTCTGTAAGCAAAGTATTGCAAGGGCCTGAGGTAAGATACCAGGCCCTAGAGAAGGCAGCTTTAGCAGTGGTGTTCTCAGCAAGGAGACTTCGCCATTATTTTCAAAGCTTTACAGTGGTGGTGATGACAGACCTGCCTATCCACAAGGTCCTACAGAAACCAGACGTGGCGGGAAGGATGGTACGATGGGCAGTGGAACTATCAGAGTTCGATGTCCAGTACGAGGCCGAAGTCCTATCAAAGGCCAAGTGTACGCAGATTTTGTGGTAGAGCCCTCCTCGTCAGATGCACACCAAGAGGAAGCCAATTTCCGATGGGTGCTCTCTGTAGATGGGTCCTCTAACCAACAAGGCAGCGGAGCAGGTGTCATCTTGGAGGGATCGAACGGGCTTTTGATTGAGCATGCCCTACGGTTCGCCTTCAAGGTCAGCAACAATCAGGCGCAGTACGAGGCCCTCATTGTTGGCATGATGTTGGCGAAGGAGATGGGAGCGCAGAGCCTGTTGGCAAAGAGAGACTCCCTATTAGTCACGGGTCAGGTGACTGGAGAGTACCAAGCTTAGGACCCTCATATGGCTGCATACCTAGGGTACGTCCAGATTCTAAAGGGGTTATTCGCGGTGTTCGAGTTGGTGCATGTCCGCAGAGAACAGAATACCCGAGCTGACTTGCAAGCTAAGCTCGCCAGTTCAGGCAAGGGAGCAGGCAGAGGACGGTCATACAAGAAACCCTGAAGACACCTTGAACATTCACCGTAGATAATTGGGTGGGGGTGCATCAGGTCAGCACGACAAGAGGAGGGGCGAGGAGTCATCAGTCATATACTCAGGAAACACTGTAGACTTAGGGGTGGAGTAAATGTAGGTTTGCCTGGTCGAAACAGAAGACACCTGGATGACACCCTACAAGCGCTACCTGGCTGATGGGATACTCCCACTGGAACCCATAGAATCCAGGAAAATTAAGAAAAACTTTGCCAAGTAAACTTTCATTAACGGTGAGCTGTTCAGACATGGGTTCACCCATCCGATCTTGGTATGTGTAAGCGGAGACCGATGCGTACGGATAATGGCAGAGCTCCACGAAGAGATATGTGGGAGTCACATTGGTGGACGATCTCTAGCATCAAAGGCCATTCGTGCGGGGTACTATTGGCCAACCGTAAGGGAAGACTGCACGAGGTACGCACAGTAGTGCAAGCAGTGTCAACAACACACTGACTGGCACAAGGCGCCGCCAAAAGAGCTCAGGTCGATTTACAGCCATTGGCCTTTCCATACATGGGGAATCGATATCCTGAGGCCCTTTCCTTTGGCAATAAGACAGATGAAGTACCTCGTGGTCGCCATAGAGTACTTCACGAAGTGGATCGAGGCTGAGCCCGTGGCCCAGATCACGGCCCACAAGATCACACACTTCGTGTGGAAGAGTATAGTGTGTCGCTTCGGGGTACCGAAGCGCTTGGTGTCTGACAATGGCACACAGTTTGCAAGCCAACAGCTGGGTAAGTTATGGTTAGAGGTTGGAATAAAGCAGGTGTTCGCATCAGTCGAGCACCCCCAGACGAATGGGCAGGTTGAGTCTGCCAACAGAGTCCTGCTCAGAGGTTTGAAGAGGAGGCTTGAGAATGCCAAAGGAACTTGGGCAGAGGAGGTTCCTAGGATAATGTGGACTTACCACACCACTCCCCAGTCCACCACCAGAGAGACACCCTTCAGCTTGGTGTATGGGTTGGACGTGATGGTTCCAGTGGAGATCCAGGAGAGCTCGCCACGCTTCCAGAACTTCGTGGCTGAAGAATCCGACGAAGAAAGAAGGGTGAACCTGGACCTACTGGATGAACTCAGGGAGGAAGCAAGAATCAAAGTTGAGGCGTTGAAGAAAAGGGTGGAGTACAAGCACAACTCAAAGTTGAAGCCTCGCCAGTTCCAGGTCGCCGACCTGGTGATGCGGAAGGCCCACCTATATTAGCTGGAGAACAAGTTGTCCCCCAAGTGGAGTCCTTTCATAGTGACAGAGGCCCTTGGGAATGGAGCATACAGGCTTGAGACGTTGGAAGGAGGCGCGATTCCTCGTACATGGAATGCAGCCAACCTCAAGTTTTACTTCAGTTAAACAGTAACTTTGTACATAGTTATTAGGGGACGCTCTTTTTCCCTTATAAGGGTTTTTTAATGAGGTCACCCAATAAATTTTGATTGAAACATTTTCTCAAATTTTTGTACAATGCAGATACGAACTGTTCAACCTTGCGTTAGAAGTCTCGAGTGTGGGAAATGTAGGTTCGTAGAGAACACCCCTCCCCCCTCCTTCGAGTGAGAACGCCAAGGTTGAGAGAAATAGTTCACCAATGAAATCCTCCTTTGCCTTTGAGCGAAGGTAAGGTCGGATACGAACTGCGCCCTTGCGTTAGAAGTCTCGAGCGTGGGAAAGGTAGGTTCGTAGAGAACACCCCCCCCCCCTCGAGTGAGAACGCCAAGGTTGAACGAAACAATTCACCAGTTAAATCCTCCTTCGCCTTTGAGCGAAGGTAAGGTCAGTTATGAACCGTTCGCTTGGGTTAGAGGTCTCGAGAGTGGGAAAGGTAGGCTCGTTTAGAGGACCTCCCCCCTCGAGTGAGAACACCAAGAATGAACAAGTATGGTTCACCAGACAAACCCTCCCTCGCCTTTTGAGCGAGGATGAGGTCAGATATGAGCCATTCCCTTGCGTTAGAGGTCCCGAGTGCGGGAGAGGTAGGTTCGCAGAGAACACCTCCCCCTCGAGTGAGAACGCTAAGGTTGAGAGAAATGGTTCATCAGAGAAATCCTCTTTTAAGAGGTCAGTCATAGGCTTTCCCTTGGGTTAGAAGTCTCGGGAGCACGAAGGGCAGGTTTGCAAAGAACACCTCCCCCTCGAGTGAGAACGCCAAGGTCGAACAGCGCAGTTTACAGTTAAATCCTCCCCCGGTTCTAAGCAAGGGCGAGGTCAGTACAGGTTAGCATGAAAACCCCACTACCCAATGAAGAGTATGCGGTAAGATGAGGCAGACAAGTGTGCTACCTAAGGTTCAAGTGTTTGTCAAAGGTGTTGTTAGAGGCAGCGACGCGAGGTACAACAGTTAATAATTAAGCGAAATAGAAGAGCAATTTTCAGACAGATCAAGACCAAGGAAAGCAGCTAAGAAATTGAGGCATCCAAACAAGCAAGTTATAAGCGAATAATGTATTAAAAGAAGAAATTGTTCGTTTAAAAACCAAGTACAAGCTAGGATAGGGGAGCCCTTGGCACGATCTGCCCATCCACGATGTGGTTCGACGTTGCGAAGGGCGAGGCGTCCATCTCAGGATGTGCACAGGTAACCTGAGGAAGGGCGTCCTCGAACCCCGCGGCGTACGCGTCAGCGACGTCCTCAATCAGCTCCGCCTCGACCTTCTTGAAGTTTTAGCCTGTTGAGTGAGCTCAGCCTCCGCGCGACCAAGCTGTACTTCCTGATTGGTGGCTCTTTCTTCAAGCTTCGCCATCTTCGCCTTCGTCGCGACCGCCTCTTCTTCCAGCTCCACCACCCTGGTGCACAAAGGCAAGACCCTCGTTTCGCGTTTGGTGAAGACTTGGACCAGTTGAGCCAGTTCTTCTTTCTTTTTCTCCTCCACCAGAGTTAAGTCCTCTTTAGCCTTTGCCTCCATCAAGGCCAATTGTTGCTTCAACACCTCAGCCCTATTGATGTGAGCGTTTGCTTGGGCAAGGAGCTTGCAGAAGCCAAGGCCCAAGTGTTCCCTGGTCACATCCTCGTCCGCCTCCAATGTTGCCCCTCGTTGAAACCCTTTGAGGGCATGCTGAAGGATAGCAGGAAGCTCGGGTACAGGTGGGGTTTACCCGGGAGCGCTCTCACCACCACCTTCAAGCGCGAGGAGGCCAGGAGGTGAAGAAGCACTTGGCGGATGCTCCCCGAAAGAAGCAAGGCGGCCAGCAGTGGTAGAGTGAGAGGTCTCATCCACCATCGCCCTGCGCCTCTTAAAGACAGGCCCTTCCACGGAGTCCTCGTCAGACTCAACCTCTACCACCCCTTTGCTTTTCTCAAGAGGGGTTGGAGCAGGTGAGGCCTAGACGGTAGCAAGAGGAACCGCGGCGATGGGAGCGGAAGGAGTGGGGGAAATCGCGATGGCGGCAGAGATGGGGGTGGGAGGAGCAGAAGCACCCGCGGCCCCAGGCACCCTTTGGCGACGAGCAAGGGCGCCAGCAAGCCTCGCCCACTTTTCCTCGTTCAGCATCATACCTGTCAGAATGCAAGGGGTCAGCAAGGCAATATAGAGGGCGAGGGTAAACACACAATCATGAAGAGGCAGAATGTATAAAGCAAGCTAACAGACATAACAAAGTAAGTGCAGTAAGACAAAGAAGATCGGTACCAATTTAGCCCTTGAGAGCCCGAGCGTCGTACTAATGCTTGATCAGCTGGACAGTGTTGAACACTGCCCCCAAACTTGAGAGAACCTGGCACACTTCGCGGTCAGGAAGGGCCAGTTCCTCCAAGGTCTTGGGTTTTTTAAGCTTGATTTCCTTCACCCAGTAAAGAGGGAAGCCATCTAGAAGAGTGGGGTCGTGAGGGGTGCAGCACACCCTAAAGAACTTCCCTTTGAAGCCCTTATAGGATTGTTGGAAGAGCGTGAGAAGGACTCTCCCTGCCACGTCGAGGGAAGGAGGGTGCCCAAAGTGGTTGCACAGTATGGAGAACGCCCTCATGAAGGCCCAGCTGTTGGGATGCAGCTGGGCGGGAGCCACGTTGATTTCTATCAACAACGCCCTCTTGAAGCCGGTGAGGGGGAGACGCAGCTTAATCCGCTTAAAGACAGTTTGGTAGAGGAAGAAGAAGGGTTCTCCCTCGTTAACCCGATCATCGGCACACACGGGTTCGCCCTTAGCATAGGGCGAACCAACACATAAGCATCGCTTTCGCGCCCAAAGAGGCGCCCTATGCAGTCAGGCTCGCCGTTCCGATGCTTCGTCACGTCCATGCTGGAAGTAAGTGATGAAGTCTTGGCGAGAAGTTCTGCAAAGGCCCACGGGTACAAGGCTTTGTAGTTTACATTGGGTGGAGGGTTGGAGGTTGTTTTCGTTTGAGCCATCTCGAAGAAAGCTAGAAAGCAAGAAAAAGGAAGAAGAAAATGAAGGTTCAGAAAAGGACGAAGGCACAACCCAGCAAAAACCGAAAAACCCCACACTCGAAGAAAACCCAGAAAAAACAAAGGAAAGCAGAAAAAACAGAGAAAGCCTAAAATGCGAGGAATTTAAATAGGCTCAAGCAGTTATCAAGCAGCGAAATCGAAGAACAAACGCGATCAATGGATAAAAATCATACCTTTGATTGACGAGTGTTGAAAGTTCTGGTTTTTCGCGAAGGGAAGTGAGAGTGCTTGGAGAAGAAGAAGGTGAAGCACCTAATTCCTTTGTTGTTTTGCACTGAAACTTTTACCATAATTTGATTAGTGTGTTAACTTATTCTGGTTAAAATTTGAACTTCATATTCGTAGTAAAAAATTTGAATAACTTTTAGAACAACCATTGTCAACGCTAAAAGTAGACTTTGTTATTAGTGACCTAGCTTCTTCTTGTATATCAAACTGTTTGATTTGTTTCTCACTAAATCATTTAATCTCAAATTTGTAACATTTTCTCACTTTTTTAGTTAAGACTCTACCATAAAAAATTCACTTCAAAAAATGCTTTGGAAAAATATTACAAATTATGGAACAGCTGGTACTAGTTTACTTTAGATTTTATTTTGTGATCTACTCTACAACATTTCTTAAGTTCCTTTTGTGTGCTAGCCTTTCTTTTGTAACTTTAATTTTTACTTTTCATTTTTGGCTTTCCCTTGATTTTTTTCATAATACTCTCCATTTGAATTTAGCTTCCAAAATTTTAGCTTTTATTGCTTTATTTCTCAGCTTCCATTGGTGCAAGTGCTTCTTGATAATTTTGGTGCAAATGGAAGATATCAAGATAGCTCCTTATGGTGTGATACTTTGGCCTTAAGAATCTTTGTCAAAGAGGATAAGAGGGATCAAAGAGAATTCAGCATAGTTTTATTCATAGCAACACCACAAGCATTCTTGACACAAGACTAAACACCAAGCATTTCAACAAACACTTTGCCTTCACTTTTGTACTAATTTTCCAATGAAGCTTCATGTTAGGCATCGTACCATTACATGAAAAAATATTATTAAAAAAAGAAAAGACAAAAAAGAGAACAAAGAAGTATGGGGACTAGGTCAAAACCCATACATAAGAAAGAACTACAAATCTAGACCTTTCAGAACATAGGTTTTTAACATCTTTTAAGAAAGAATCCCAAAGAGAAACTATGAAAGCAAGGACTTTTATTTCTTATTAGCAGACATCTTAAAACCTTTTTTAAGACATCCAAGCCTCTTAGTAGTTTTAACAACATCACATTCATTACCATTAAGAGGTTGTCACATATCAACCTCACCATTCAAATACTTTTATTAACACTATTCTTTTTAATTGATCTACTCTTTTCCATTTCTATAAAAAGTATTCCAAACTTTCAGAAGAAGAGAGTCTATGATTTTCAAAAACAGATCCTTTGAGAGAGATCTTTTTCAATCTGTTCTTACAAAAATTTCATCTTGTTATGTGAAGGATACACTTTTTTGTAAGGAGAAGAAACCCTGTAGATTTTCTTGTTTCTCTGTTTCATGTAAGTTAAAGCTAGAACCTTTATTTTTATTAACTAAAGATTACTTGTTTGTGTCATTAAAATTGTTTCAATCCCAATTGAACCCACACTTCTAGCACCGCAATGACTTTGCTCCTAGCTCTATTGAAAAGCTCATCGCAGTTCACTTTGACTGTTTTTTAATCTTCTGAGCTCATTCACTGGTTTTCTGTAATCAACCCTCTCTTTGTCCCTCTTCTTCCCTAAGACTAAACACCCCTCAACCAAAACAAGCATGAAGAAGTTCAATCTAATACTTAGTAAATGCAAGAGTTTGTCAAGACATCTAGGAAGATCTTCATCTTGTAATTGCCTAAGGTCCAAGTTTGTTAAGGAAGATTCATGGAAAGTGCATGACATGATGAACATTGTGAAACTATACTTGTTGGTCGCACAAGAAAACAGTATGCGATCAGCTCTAAGTATCTGAATAACCTTCTTCTGAAATCTCTAATGAACAAGTCAAATCAAGAGTAATTATTGATTAGATTTAAAAGAAATATTATTTTTATCTTTATTTAATCCTGATTGAAACGGATTTGTCACTTACACGTTGGAATGAAAATAACAGAAGAGTAAAAAATGTGAAAAGTCAAAGAGAAAACAGAAAAAAGATAGAGTTACACTAGGAAGGATGTTATAAATAAATGATATTTTTTTTAAATAAATTATTTATAAAAATGTATGATTATTACACAACTAGCTCTCTTCAAAGAATACAGTATAGCAAACTTGGATACCAAGAGAAAGATGACCTATGTAAGACAGACACTAACACATACAGATACGACACGAACACGGAAATACGTAAAATCTTTAAAATGTAGGACATGGGAACATGGATTTATATATTATAATATTATATAATTATGAATTATATAAATTGACAATAAAGATTTATATGCACAAGTATGTTCCAGATTATTTTTTGGAGCAAAAGATGTTTTTCATGACTGGTTCACAAGGATTTGTTTCTTATTTCTATAATCATAATAACAATTTATACAATAAAGTTTGATTTTTTAGAAAATTAATGTTTTTTTTTTAATTGTGTTAAAACCGTACTAGAATTGTCATAAATCTAACAAATACTTTTTGAATTGGACACTTCACGAATACGTGTTCTACAGGTGTCATGCGAGTGTCAATTTCTGATACTCGTATCGGATACTGACATGCCATTTAAGAAGAGCGTCCGGACTTTATAGAAGATGACTGCATGAAGTGTGGTTTAAACTTAGATTCATGGTTTCTTACCCAAGATAAAATACTAATTTCATATCATGTCACCTACTTTGTGAATAATGGATAAGATGAGTGAACATGTTCACAACTATAGCTTCACTGCTCCATTTATCCTTTTTTTTGGTATATAGGTAAAACATATTTTTCTTTTGCAATTAAATAGATACTTAAAATTCAAAAAAAAAAATATATTGACCCTTGAATACATTATATTTAACAAATCAAATAAGACTAAGATGATTTAATACAACTGCTTATCCTGCTTGTTAGGTCATTCAGTCATAGACAGAATATTATTGGGTTAATTAAATGTGGAGTACAAGAAAATATTATTTTATGTCCCTCTAACAATCTTAAATGTAAAACTTTCATTTCAATTTATTTTTCCTAACAAAAGAAGCCGTTTTCTTGTAAACTTCATACTTGTGCATCCATAATCATGATTTTACATTTTAAAATAAAATTTTCATAATAAAATATAAATTTATATTGCTGAAGTGCAGGGAGAAAATACGATCATTTGGAATATAGTTACTTTCCTCCACACAAATCAATAATTTCTCAAATTCCCTGGGCAACTAATATTTCCATATATTCCAATGAAAGTAAATTTACTGCAAGAGTAGAAATGAAAATAAGGATCACCACCACTTCAAAAGAAAATTTATAGCAAATTTCACACCAAACTACAAACACAAATTCTATGCAGTTACTGAAAAAGTAAAGATGTATTTTTAATTCAAGCAAATCAAGATATGTTACTCCATAATCCCAAACAATTACAATATGAAACCTATCAACATCCATGGTTTTTGTTGTGTTTGTCCACAAGTTGAAAGAAAAGCTATAAGGTAATTGCACAAAACACACCTATCTCTTAAATTACTTTATATGGATTCTTTATGGTTTCAGGTTAAACAGACAGCTACCGCTAGTAAATTCAATTAAGTATAACTAGGAAGTTGTTTAATCAGTCAATGGAGAAACATTTTTTTAATTTCATAACAAAATTTGCCCAAAAATGGATTACACAAGTTGCATGATCACTGAATCTAGTCTATCCTCAAATTTTCAGGCTTCATTTGATTCATTCACCTGCCGCATTAATTCACTCACCAGCAGTTATATGATTTCATTTTCTTCTAAACTTCTTGGATGATTTTCCATCCTTGAGACCCAAGTACTTGTCGATATCTTCCCCATCATTATCGTCTTCACCCCTCCGTTTCTTCTTCCCTCCAGTCTCCTTCATTTTCTACACAACCAAACAAACAAACATTTGAGTACTTTCTACTATAATATTTAAATCACATAAACATTAGCTGGTGTCAGAAATCCTTTATCATATTTAATTCCAGGAGTAATGTCCTCACATACTCAACTCATACAAAACAAGTTCCAGAGTAGAACCTATGACTTATGCATTACTACCCCAACAGGGTTTTTGTACCATAATTGGATGCTCTCAGAAACTAAATAATACCTGAAAACTGTAATCAATAAAAACTAAATCCAACTAGGGCAACCTCCAACAAAATCTCTCACGTTGATTTAGTAAGCTTCTAAGAAGAAATAGACAGACAAAATAGTCTAAATATAACATCTTAATACAAAATTTTACCGTGGTGGCTAATCTTTTGGCTTCACTAACACGTTCTTCCAAAAGGAGAACTTCCTCTTCCTGTGAAGGATACTCTGGTAGCTTTTTTCCTGAAGAATACATGTACTTCTCAATCCCTGAGAAACTTTTGTTCCTTAAAATATTAAAGTAAAGACTGCTTAGCCATATACTACTCACCTATAAGCTTCTCTATTTGAATGTACCACTCAAGTTCATACTGATTTACAAGGGAAATAGCAACTCCAGAGCGCCCTGCACGAGCAGTTCTTCCCACGCGATGTATATAATCCTGTAGCTAACAAGGTTAGGAATCCAGAGAATATAAAAATAAATAATTCCAAAATCTTTGATCTATTTGCATGACTCCAAGTCTTGAGTTAATTTACATGTGTCATGTATTACCAAGAAAACAAATTCCAATAATTAAAGGAGACCACCTGTGAACTTTTGATTAATTGTAAATTCATAAATATAATAGAACATGTCAAAAAAGAATAAAAGAAATACATAACACATCTTACTTTGGAATTTGTTGGAATATCATAGTTAATCACCATATCTACAGTAGGAATATCCAATCCTCTGCTAGCTACATCAGTACAAAGGAGAATATTGCACTCCCCAGATTTGAACTTGTTCAAAGCTCCAAGTCTCTTTGGCTGTCAAAAGATTATTAGAATAAAAATTAGTATACTCCATTGACTCCCAGGTAAATAATGAAAAGATAAGAGAGGGTTCCTTATTCCATCCTACACCATCCCCTCCCAAGGAAAGAAGAGTTGACAACAAAGTACAAATATTAATAATCATATTACAAGATCTGTAGTACAATTACCTGGCTCATATGACCATTAATAGGTATGGCTTTTAAACCAAGATTCCTAAGGATCAATGCTAGAAGTCGAGTTGCATCACAGGTACGGGTGAACACCATTGATGTACTTCCAGCCATTTCAGTAAGGATATATACAAGGTAGCAATCCTACAAGAGAAACACATAATTACTTAACAGAGTCGTCATATGCAAAATGTCATGATTCATTAAACCCAAAATATATGAATTTCTATTAATTTCATTCCAAATAGCTAAATTATTACAAGTGTTTCATACAAACATTGTACTCTCTAGCATAGCAGTATTTATGGTATTTGATTACATAAAATACTTTCACTTGGCTAAATCAATAGAACGGTAAGAATTAATTTACAGTTAGAGTTCGTCACAAGTAACAGACTGTTTTTGGAAAAAACAAGGACAATATCAGATTTGTACTTAGTGGTCATCCACTCTTGAAATTTCTTTTGTAATACATCTTTAGTCAATAGCCTTTACAGTCTCCGCCCATTGGACCAAGAAGTGACGAGTGTTAAGAAAATTAATGAACAAATGATGGTCATTTCTTGTTTTTAAAATCCAAGATGTTGCTGAATAAGGGAGAATGGGAAGAATTAATTTACAGTTGGAGTTTGTCACAGGCAACAGACTTTTTTTAGGAAAACAATGACATATCAGATTTGTACTTCGTGATCATCCACTCATTAAGTTTCTTTTGTAATATATCTTTAGTTAGTAGACTTTACAGTCTCCATTGGACCAAGAAATGATGAGTGTTAAGAAAATTAATGTACAATTGATGGTCATTTCTTGTTTATAAAATCCAAGATGTTGCTGAATATGGGAGAAGAGAAACCTTGTGTTTGGCAGGCAAGAAACGATACTGCTGCTTCAATGTGTCAACAGTGGAATATTTAGATGCTGCTTCAATCTAAAAAGAATTAAACAATTTGAGTAACATCAGAACCTAAGAATTTATACATACAATACAAGTAATATAACTAATGATAGTCCCCTCGAGAGATGCTTAAATTTATTGCCTATACTTCTAATTTTATAGCTACACACTGTCCCTTAAGAAATAAGCAATATTTATAGTCTATTTTAAAGTAAATGAACCTCTAAGCAATGGTGAGAAACTTTGAATGAGTCCCCACTGAACAAATTTTGAACACCCTAAGGTTAATTTTAAGATATTAATATCTCAATAGAAGGGTGTATAATTTTTCAAAATAGATGACAGGGCAAGGTAATTTAAGCACCTCTCAAAATGTGGAATGTAATCTACTCCATAGATAAACATTTGAACTATTACGATGTTACCTTCACAGGATTCCTTAAACAAACCCTTTTCAGCTTCTGCACCTGCAACAGTAAGTGCAACCAGATATATTAGCTACATAGACATAAAACTAGATGTGATGTCAGCAACCAAGTATCTGCAGCATATAAGAAGCCAATAGAAACCAACATTTCAATTTCATCCGCACCATAACTTAATTATTGAAGAACACACATGTAAACATAAGTACGAACTATAATAGATTTGTCTTAAAATAACGAAGAAAATGCTTTTGATAATCTATGAAAAGATTATACACCAACAATTAGAATTTATGTTAAATTCCAATAAACTCTCCCCAATGACCAGCCACAAATAGGGTTCCATATCTCATATTATATAAAGAAAAATACCTTCTTAGTCATTGTCGCAGAAAACAGGAATGTTCTCCGCTCACGAGGTATCATTTGTAAAATCTCATTAAGTGATTCCTCGAAGTCCTCATTCAACAACCTATCTGCCTCATCTAAGACCTGCTCAAAATAGAGTAATCATGTTAGTCCAAGCACATTTATGGCATAGAAATGCAGACAAGAGTCTCCTGGTGAAAATAGAAGGTATGCCCTCTTACTCTTTGCTTATTTTTTGAACTTTGACATAATTTCAATTTTCTTAAAAAGGAGTATTTATAACTACAAAAAACATTCACTTATATTTGTCAAAGTAAGAAAATGGAATCTAGGAATGAAGCATTCATTTGTATTCCTTCATAAAGTATATGAACATTTATGATGCAGAAAGTAATATCAAATCAATAATTCATTCATTATATATAAAAAAAATGTAGAAATCGTACCAAGTATTTTAATCTACTAAGAGAAAATCCTTTTGTGTTTTTTAGGTGATCTAAAACTCGTCCAGGGGTCCCAACCTGCATGAATATCAAATGCAACATAAACAAATAATAAACAAATACAGCACTCCTAAACCGTGACAGCCAAAAATTAGCAGAAAACTAAAGACAGCACTTAAGTAGAAGCACAATATCAATCTTGTACAAGTAGATTGTGCATAAACTCAGCTTTCTCTTGTTAAATGAATAATATTGTATCATTCAAGTGCAATGTTTCAACCCATAAACAGTCTCACTCAGGCACTGTAATGTTTTTTAACAAAAAGAGCAATAATTAAATATATTCTTCCTCGTGATAAAGACCTAGTTGAATTCCAAGACATAGACCAAAAAATAAGAACAGTCCAAGTAAACATAGGACTTCCACAAGATACAGGAGTTAAGAGGAACACGAACTTCAAATTAAGTCTGTGGGATGAAAATGACCAAAGTTGCAACCAGATTTCATTCATGCAATTAAATTGAGGAGGGGGATAAGTATAAAGTTATTGGTCTATTTATCAAGACAAAGCAAATATAGGATAATGAAAAATCAACTTATGAAGCAAAAAAGAATGGAATCCCTTGTGTTGTTTGAGTTGCCAATTGCACGGGGGAAATTAAATGCATAATGACCAGAACAAAAAACTGGGAAAAAAGTGAAAAAAGAGAGACAAACCAAGACACTTTTTGAACAAGAATTTGAAATTCTAAATCAGTTGATCAATGTTCATTGTAGAATATTCAGTCCAATGAATCTCTTCAATATATAGATAGCACACCTCTAGAGGTGAAATATAAATAATATTATCCTATTCGCCATGATGAGGTTTGTTCTTCTAAGTGAACCAACCATGACATTATAGACTGAGAAGCCTGACCACACCTTGGCTTTAAGGAAGAGAATTAATGCATGACATAAAAAACTACAAGATCAGCTTAACAAACTTGGAGTCTATAATAGGACAATCCTCTTAAAATTTTCCTAAGAAACTAAAAACATTTTTAAGTTTTCAAAACATCTAAAACATGGTATTTGATCAATCATTTCCTTTGCATGAGTTAAATTTTACCAACATAACTATATTAAAGTGAGTGTTACAAGAACCATGTGAACCATGCTAAACAGCTTAACAATTATATTTGAAAGCAAACATGCTAAAAACAATAGAAGGAAAAACCAACAATATAAATTCGTTCCAGCAATAAAATAAATCTTTTTATGCAAATACTCTAACATAATTAGAATTGGATAGCTTCCCAACTACAAAACATCATACATATCTCTCTATGTATATTTATATTCGAGGTAGTAGTTTAAGAAAATAAGAACAAAACTCATCATAATTCTGTGAAAGAGAAATCATACAACTAACACAATGTTTATCAAAAAATTCTGACCAATAATGAATAAGATAAGCCAGTAATTGATTTAGAAACTGACAAACAATAACAAGAAAAAGAATGCATTTCTTTAGTGAAACATTAGTGATATATTTACAAACATATTCATGATTAAATTTTGGATCTCACTCAACTATTACCTAACTTTATCCAAGTACAAGAAACAAATAAAATCAAAGGATGCTTACAGAAATGGTAACACTTACAATAATATGAGGTTGCTTTGCTATCTTGATGGATTGTTGTACCATGTCAATTCCTCCAACAAGCTAGAGAAAAAGGAAAAGATGCCAATCAAATATATTTTTAATATTCATGTATTAAATAGAATATTAACACAGTGCCTAACCACCCTGTAACACTACGTATCAAGCTGAAAAGAGTCTGGGGAACAAACTCAAAGTTATGCAGCAAATAGGAAGCAATAAATCTCAAAAATAATGAATCAATTCAGAAAAATAGATAGAAACTCACCACAGCACACTTCACACCGATTTCTGAACCTAGAGCTTCAAACTGCTCAGCAATTTGAATAGCAAGTTCTCTGAATTGATAAAATGATAAAAAAATAAAATAAACTTGCTAAATATCAGTCAGGACTATTACAAACAATAAAACTTGAATCATATGATGATCAAGCCCATGATTAGGCATCAAATATCGAACCTAGTGGGAGACAGCACGCAAGCAAAGAAATCTTTTGGGCGAGGTGCATCTAAGAGGGCATGCAATATAGGAAGAGCAAAAGCTCCTGTTTTCCCAGAACCAGTTTGGGCAAGCCCAATCACATCTTTTCCTAAAAAAGACAACCCCCGAAAATAAATAAGCAATTTCATAGGAGAAAATATTGAAATTAGAATGGAAAACTATTGAAAAAACAATGCAATCAATAAAAGATATGATATTTATCTATTTATATTAATAGTTTCATGTTGAAAATCTAAGTATTATCATTTTTTTGTCTGTTCCTGTTTCACAACCGGAATTAAAAAGGTAAACATCAGATTGAATTACAAAGCTTAATAAAATGACAACCTTCCAATGCAAGAGGAATAGCTTCTGCCTGTATCTTCAGTGGAGTTTTCCAACCCAATTTTTCGCAAGCTTCAACCAGTGATTCAGCTAAACCCAAATCCTTAAATGTTTTTATTTCTTCATTCTCTTCCACCATTCTTAGTTTCTCACCTATGGATAATTTTCAAAACATAAACATTCTCAGTGTTGTGGTGTTTCTAAACAAAAGCATTCAATAAACCCAAGAGAATTGCACTAAAATTTGAAGAAAAAAAGGAAAACAGTTTCCTTAACGAAAATTGGCTTCAGATTGTTAAAGGGGAAGAAATCAATCTTCTAGCCAAAGGAGTTCTTCGTCCACAATAGGATTTAAACTACAACAAATGGATTTAACTTGTTCAAAACCAATCAGGCTTCTGTCATACTCAAAGGCCTTAACAGTTACATGCAGTGCTAATATGTAGCAGAAAGGAATAATAGCACAAATATATGCTGTAATTGGAGAATCAAATAGGGCAAGTGCTTTCCTCAGCACATTTTTCATGAAAGTTGTACAAATTCACAATGGTGAATGATGATGCTTTCCTAATTGCTTTTCTTTTTCAATCTGTCCATACAGCTTCACATCAGAATTTTATATTATCTAATCTGACAGATTAAAGGGATTAATTATGATTCACAAAGTAGCAAGCAAGGAATTTGGCCGTGGACTAGCTATATTATTGTAATCAAACCCCTTTTTGAGTTATTCCCAAACAAATCGTATTTTGCTTAAGAACTTACAGTATCCACCCACCCACCCACCTGTGTAACTACCACGAGACAAAAAAAATTGCAACCCCATCCCCTATATGCAACGATGGGTACAGCTATAGTGAATATAACACGTTCAAATAAGGCATTACACCAAAGAACTCTGAAGTTAACAAGGCCACTGAACTATACTAGTCGAAAGCTTCCAATACGTGTTGGAAAAAGACATTGCATAAAAAAACGGATTTTTAAGTGAAAAAAGTATTCCTTCAAAGAGCCTGTTGTTGTCAAGGGAAGGCTATAAGAGAAAGGGATACCTAGATTGAGAAAGGGCTTCGTTCGTTTGGGAATTGGTCAGGGAAGTACAGCTTCACACCTTCAGAGGTAGTCGCGGGCTTAAGAGAATTAGCGGCGGCGGCGCGAAGGGCGTCGGAGTCTGGGATCTTTGTCGCCGGCGACTGGGGGTAAGAGAAAGAGGGGACGAGCAATATTTGTGTAAATTATAAAAATTTAGGTATTAGGGCACGGGGAACCCAAAAAATTAAGGGGGAAATATAAAGTAATTACAAAATTTTAAAAACTAACCAAATTTTATCCTGGTCAAAAATTAAGGGCATTTATTTGAAGTTATGGTGTTGTATTTTTAAAAATGTAATTCGATGAAAAAAATTATTCAAATACATGTATGGAAATATGTAATGTTGACTTTATAAACTCTAAATTAATAAAAATAAAAAAATGGAAGTTATAACAAAAATTAAAAAAGAGTTTGTTTGCTTTCATGAATTATAAGTCTCTTTGATTTATTTTTTTGGGAAAAATTATTTATTTTAATACAATAATTATTGCTTATTATAATTTTTAACATATTTTCCTTAGCTTATTTAATAAAGCAGAAGTAGAAAAAAAATCAAGCTTTTACTTTAAACCTCTAAAACCAAAAATTAAAACTTTAAGTCTTAGTAGTATGTGATATTAATTAACTATTTATATATTGAATAAGAATAATTTGAAGTGATAAATACTAATAGTGTAATATAATATTGGTATGTGTTGCAAAAGAAATTCTTTAAGATTAATAAAATAAACATTTTTCATATATCTTAACAAGGATACTAAATACTAAAATAGTGATAAAAAAATTTGGAGGAATCAAATCAACGAAATATTTGCTTTTTAAATTACTGAATTAAAATCAGAAACCCTTAATTTTAGATAGACTAAAAATCTATTTAACTCTTATATAGTTATTTAATATTATATAATAAAAATATATGTATTTATTTATTTTTAAATCTAACGGAAACATTTAAAATAAAATATATGAATAAATTATTTTTTATATTACTTTTGAATAGAAAGGATGGAAAAAATAAAAGAACAATGATAACTATTTTATATTACATTATTATATAACATTAAATAAAAACTAAATTTTAAAATTAAAATAATTAGTTAATATTTGATTAAGTTAAAAATTATTTTATAAATTTAAAATAAATATTAATATTTAAAATAATTTTTATTATTAATACAAATTTATAAAATCTAACCATTATTTACGGAGATTTTAGTTATTCATTACTTTATATTATAAATTATTATCGATTAATTTTTAATGACTAATTTATAATTTAAAATATTAATTACTAAAATTTATATAGTTAATTTATATATAAATTTTAAAAATATTTTATAAATTTTTATTAATAATAAAAATTACTTTAAATATAAATAATTTTTAAATTTTTAAATTAATATTTAGTTAATATAATGATTAATTTTATTTTATTTTAAATTTGATTTTTTTTTAATGATTATTATAGTTATTCAACTACTTTTCTTACTACCTAATGTTATGCCTAACGAAATAATTTATTTTGATTTCTTTTCACTAAATTATGTTACAAAGATTTTGGAATTAATTTTTTTAAATAAATTCGAAAAATCAAACTAGAAAATTATTAATCCGAGCCTTCTAATTTGCATATTTAAATAACTACAGCATATTATATACTAGAAGATATATTCAGATAATTACATCAGATTTGCATATTTAAATAACTATATATGATATACTAGAAGATATATTCAGATAATTTAATTAATTACATAAAGGGAATAAAGGAATTGAAGGTGAACAAGAAAATCTAATACCCACATGTCATCTACCATCCAAGTAGCGTATAATCCTACAGCATCTACCATACCATTACTTTAACAAGCTTATTTGAGTGATAAAAAAATTAATATACTTAATTGTATGGTCTTCTTACAATACACAAATTAATATAAACAGTATATAAATCATCAACTTTAGTTTTTAAAAACAGTGTCTAAAAATACTTATATACAAATCATTACATATATTTTACTATTTCTTATAAATTATTTAAGATTTTATTTTATAAAGATAAATTTTAGACAACATCTTAATACACATATATATAGAAACAAGATTATATAATAAATATATTAAAATTTTCCTTAAAAATCTCAAACTTTATCTAATTTATATGATTTTTTCAATGTTATCATAAATAAACTTTACGAAATTAGAAAGTAAAATTTAAATTTAATTTATCAAACAAAATATACTAATTACAATACACAAATATTGAAATTATTTTTATAAAATAAAATTAAAAAAATGATAATTTACTTTACCATAAATATTTTACAATTTTTTTAAAAATGTTAATTAATTCTAAAAAGTATTTAAATCATCAAATTTAATTTTTTTTTAAATAGTGTCTACAAACAATTTGATAAATGTTTATATATTGTTTACTATTTATTATAAAATATTTAAGTCAAATTCTAGTAATAACTATTATTTTTATTCTAATTTACTTTATATTAATTATTTCTTTTATTTCACTTATTTTTTAATTACTTGAATTATATAGTTCTACGTTGTTTTATTTTATTTTTATATTTTATTTCAATTTCATATAAAATAAAATATATAAGAAATATTTTTTCTAATGTATAAAATTGTCCTTTTAAAAATATTTTCTTATAGAAATTTTAATTTAGTTCTTTCTATCATTTTCTTTACAATATAATGAAAAAACGAATTATCTTTATATATAATATAATTAAAAATACATCTAATTTAATCTATATATGAATTTTTTTTATTAAAACTTAGTATATAATTAAAATGTCTGTTTTTGTAAATTTATATATGAAATAAAACATGTGAAAAAATAATATATATATATATAATATTTTTTTATTTAATTAATACAATAAGTAATTAGTTTAAAATCCAATTGTTATATATTTTCTATTCTTTTTATTGTAGTACTTTTAGTTTCTATTAAATAACTTATATGATTTTTTTAATATTATTTTAAATGGATAAATAAACTTTAGCAAATTAGAAAATGAAATCTAAATTTAAATTGTCAAAATAAAATATACTACTTACAATGCACAAATATCAAAAGTTTTTTATAAAATAAAATAAGAAAATTTAAATTTTCTTTACCATAAATATTTTACCGAATTGTTTTTTCAAAAAAATAATTACTTATAAGAAGTATTTAGACCATCAAATTTAAGTATTTTTATAATTAAAGTCCAAAAATAATTTTAGACAAATAATTAAATATTTCTTATTATTTATTAAAAAATATTTAAGATTTAAAAAAAAATTCAATAAATTTGATTTTTTTTTATAAAAGTTTTCATGTTAGGCATCACTATACAACTTAGCATCTTAGCTAGACTGACACCTCAAATAACAACAATCATCTACCATCACATCACATGAAAAAAAATATTATTATTAAAAAAAATATAAAAATATGGGGAGATTATACCAAAACTCGTATGTTATCAAAAACAATACATAAGTAGACTAAACCTAATTATAAAGAAAAAGAGATGCAACACTAGGACTTCCAAGAGGTCACCCATCCTAGTATTGTTTAAGATTTTATTTTGCAAAGATAAATTTTCGACAACATCGTAATCAATAGATGTTCAAAGGCATTGTTCTAAACATATAGCTTGTTTACAAGCTAAATCTAAAATTATGCCTCATGGACTCTATACTCTCCTCCCTATAGTTAGCACCCCTTTGGAAAACATTAGTATGGATTTTGTCTTAGGACTTCCAAGAACACAAAGTGGTTATGATTCTATTTTTGTGGTAGTAGAGTGTTTTAGTAAAATGACTTAAGAACTCAAAGAAGTTGTCAGGTTGCATGGTTTATCCAAAATTATTGTGTTTGATAAAGATGTGAAGTTTTTAAGTAATTTTTGGGAAGCTTTATCGTCTAAGCTACTAACATTGGTAGGTAGCATCTTGGAGAAGAAAAATATCAAGCTAAGGATTATCACTCTCTAGAGAATAAACAAGTGGAAGTTCAAAAAGAAGAGTGATAAACACTTAAAATGAAGATTTTGTCAAGCTACAAAGATCAAACATAAAAAAAAAAAAAATCATATTGTATTACAAAGCAATCCCAAAATTAAACATTGTAAAAGTAAGCGTTTAGTCTTGTGAAAATATATCAAGAATCTCAAAGTGTCACTTGCATTTTCACTTAGGAATTTCATATAGATTTTCTTGTTTTACTTTAATTTCTTCTTGTTAATTTTTTGCATTCCTTTTATTTTTCTAAGTCTTCATGATATTTAGGGTGTATCTCTCCATTTTTGTAGTTGATCTTCTTTTGATCCTTAGAAAGTCATGCACACACACAACTGGGAAATATTGTTTTGAGTTTCTTTTGAGAAAGATTGGTTAAGTCTATTTGAGGAATCTTTGGGTAGGAGAGACATTGATACTTAAGCTGTCTAAGTGACTCATCACTCTTTCCTGGGAGTCAACTCAATTAAACATTGACTCTTTAACTTTGATAGGAACTTCCAAATTAAAAAATCTATTTGTGAAAAAATTTATCACTTGAATCGATTTTTCTAAAATTGTTTATTTTTAGTTCAAAATGAGTGATCATATGCATGCATGGTGTTCAAGGTAGTAATAAGGAACCAAAGGTAGAGACAGTATGGGTGGAGAGATGAACTTAGGTTTTTGAAAGAAAATTTAAAAAAAAAATGACAAGATAGGACATATAGAAAATTTGATGAACTCAAGGAAATGAAGGTGTAAATAGGATCTAATAAAAATAGAGGCAAGGAACATGAAGAAAAGGAACCTATGCTTAGAAGAAGAAAGAGTTCTCAATCTGGGAGCAGTCTGAATAGTGTTATAATGAAGATCTTTACTCACCACACTTTAAATATCATCATAGACCTGGGTATGAACATTTCCCAAGAGAACAAAGGGTGGACGTTCCTCCCTTTTATGGAAGAAATGGCATAGACAAATTTTTAGACTAGAGATGAAGGTAGAGCAAATCTTTGCTAGCCACCATGTTAAGGAAGAAATAAATGTGTCATTGTCTACACTAAGCTTTTAAGGACAAACAATGTATTGGTAGTATGCTTTAATAACATACCATGAGGTTCAAATTAAATACTCCAATGAATTGAAGACTACTTTTTGGGAATGCCATATTCTCTCTTATCATGAGTATCATGAGAGAGAGTTTTTGTATCAACTCCACATAATCCAACAAAAAGATAGAACTATAGATAAACGAATAAGTGAAAAATCTAGAAAAACCATTGTCAATTTCAAAGTGGCCTAAACCTTGAAATCCGAGATAGGATTGAACCCTTTTCTACTAGACAAAAGATATGAGAAATCACAACTTGTAATTAACTAAAGGTTCAACACTCAGTCACAAGACTCACTAAATTTGCAACCTTCCCATGCAAGAGGAATGACTTCTGGTTGTATTATCAGTGGAGTTTTCCAACCCAAATCTTCGCATCCAGTGATTCAGATACGTCTAGATCCTTCAATGTTTTTATTTCTTCATTCCGCCATTCTTAGTTTCTCACATGTGGATAATCATCGACTAAAACTTAAATAACTTATATATACTCAAAATTCATAAACATCAAAAGCAATCAAACTAAACAAAAACTAAGGATCATAAGTAATTGAACAATAAATATCAAATCAGAACTCGTCCAACAACTACCAAATTTCAACTATGTCGATGCTACACATGGCTACAAGCGACGAGACACCACAATAGTTAGGGTGTAACAGTGATTAACGCCAACAATGTCACTGAGAGAGCAATGTAGATTGTACTTGTACGAATGATGGGGCCTAGGTAATACATGTCTACTCGGTACACAATTTGTTGATGTGTCTGTAGTCTTCTAATTCTTTTTAGTTCTTCTCGCTGCGTGTGCTCTGCCAGTCGGGGGTACCTGCGATTGCACTCCACGCTCAAGTCAATGCTAATATTTTTGGTGTTCTAGTAGAAATATGAAAAACGTACATCCCCCCCCCCCGTTCAGAAGTTCTATTTATAGGTGACTTAGGCCCTTACCTGTGTGAGCTGGATAACCGGTTCATCAGAACCTGTGTAGTGGTTCCCTGAAATCATGGGAGTGTATCTTTTAGGTTATCGTTATTTTGAGATATTTACCCGCATATTTCAGAACGTGTCCTTGACTCATCCAAGTCCAGTTGTAACTGCTTCTTTATTATATTGTAAATGCTATTTGATCCGGTATTTGGTAGTTCGGGATCCGACCGTTGGGAACGTAATGCTAGAGATGACAAGGAACTTGAGAAAGCAGCATGTTTGGAATTTAGGTGGAATTAGCGTTTTCACGAGAATTGGAGGATTTTTATTCTTTAGAAAAGTATTACTTTTAAATATCTCCTATTTATTTAATTTTGTTAATATTTTTATTCTCATTAAGATAATAATAAAGAATCTAATTCAATTAAATAATGTATTTATTTATTTTATAAGTATATAACTTTTTTTAATTTATATATTAGATGAAGTGGGATTTTTTTATTTATTGTGTTAAATCATTATTATCTTATTATTAACAAAAATATTAGTATATATATATATAGAAAGAGAGACTCAAATACTTAGAATCTAAAGTTATAATCAATACTTACTCCTTGTATATTCATCTTCTCATAAAAGTAAGCCTCAAAAGAATATTAGTGAGTACTCATTATTTTGCAATGAAAGAACTGTCTCTTTATAAAAGAATCTCAATAAGATGAAATTATAACTTAGAAGAAAAGGTATATTCACCTTTCCAAATCAACTATTTTTTTCCTATGATAATGAGCTTTACTAGAAGAGGTGAGAAGACATTAGTAGTTTGATGTCCTTCAAAGTGGAGGTGCTAGCGAGGAGTAATTGTTGAAAATGTGTTTGCCAATAAGGCACTTCAAGAAGGAGAGGTGTCTTTGCTTCATAGTTCAAAGCTTATTTCATCTTCTGAAATTTTTAAGCTGAAGGTATTATAAAAATAGTTTAGTGGCGCATGCATATTTTCAGAGAAAAATATATCCTTGGGAGGGTCATTCATAGTTGCTCAAAATTGCTAAGAGATCCATTTACATTCGGATGAAGCATAACACATCTTCATCTCTCAAGAAATGGAGCATGATTTGTCATGTTTCTTTCTTAAAATAATGGTTTTTTAATGGTGTTTCCCTATATATGCTGCAATGTTTGATTTTCTTTACCATTCATTTGTGTTCTGATAGTGTATTTGTGTATTACTTGTGTTGACAGACTACAACAAAGAAGAAAATTTCTTCTGCTTTCTCGTTTCCTGCTGAACTTGATATGCGACATAAAATGTCTGAGCTGTCTCAATTCGACTTGGTGTATGACTTGTCAGCTGTACTGATTCACAAGGGAACTGGTGCTAATAGTGGTCATTACATTGCTCATATTAAGGATGTAAACACTGGGCAATGGTGAGAATTTGATGATGAGCATGTTACTAATTTGGGTTGTCATCCATTTGGCGAAGGGTCTTCAAATTCTACCTTTAAATCCATCAAGACTGATGCAATTCATTCTAATTGTTCTCAAGCGATAATAGCTGACAGTAATGTAAATGGTTTGCATGCCTCTCATTCAAAATCTTCACTTGTGGAGACATTTTTGTCTAGTGATGCGTACATGTTGATGTACCATCTTAAACATACAAAAAATGTTGGTGAAATTGGGAGTGTAATTTGTGGTGCTAAGCATGATGAAAGAGAAGGTGTGGAAGTTGCTTTGCAAAATGGTGCTTCTCTTGCATCTCATCTTTGTAATGAGATTCAAAATTTCAATGCCTCATATGATGAAGCTTGTCAGGAGTACAATAACAAGAAAGAGTTGGAATTGGGTCGTATTACTGGAATGAGACAGGAGGTTCGATCTGTTTTAGCTAAAGCTCTTGTTCAACCACTGGAAAAACCATTTTATTGGATTTCTAGCAAATGGCTTCGCCAGTGGGCTGACAACATTATTCCAGTGTTAGTGCTTTTCCTTTCAAACAATTATTAGAGTCAGGTTAATTGATGTATTAGTATTTTATAGGAGGCTTACTTTGCAAGGTATATGCAATCCTCTTGACAACTCGTCTGTCCAATGCTCACATGGGAAAGTCCCAGTTTCAAAGGTTACCTCAATGAAACGAGTGTCTGCTAAAGCATGGGATACCTTGTTCTCCAAGGTAACTTTTTGTTGGTCTCCTGTTACATATTTTTTGTGGATTTTTAATTATCTACATGTGGTATAGTGTTGTTAAGGTATGATAGGATGATACTGGGATAAAACCAACTTACGATATGAATATGATAGAATCCAAGCATGATAAGCTTAAGATAGTCAAATGTTTGGTGCACCTCAAATAATTAGATAACTAAATTATGTTACCTCTTCCTGTATTCAACATGGACCAAATAATGGTAAGATACGATAAAAATTATGTTCAAATGACAAAATTACTCTTCCATTAAAATTACATATAGTTTCTCATATTTTATTGCTTTCTAACTTAGTTCCTCCCTCTGAGGATAAGAAATGCTTTGCACGGTTAACAATGATTATGTATTGGGAAAGGTCAAAATTGACAAGCAACTCTTTCAACCTATTTTTATGTTTTCAGTTGGGCAATACTGGTAGGAAAGATGAAAAGAAAATTTACAAGATGTAGTGGAGATAAATCTAGTTCTATAAGTGAACTTTAGAAGTTGAGGGAGTGGTTGTGTTGCCCATGACCACATTTTTTATTGGTGATCTCTGTAAGGAAACTAGTGTTTATTGGGGGCTGATGGAACATAAACTTTCTTATAAATGCTTATGTAAGGAGGAAAATTTTGTTTACTTAGCTAAATTAATTACAGTTTCTGGCAAGAGTAGAGGTCCATGTTTTTATGCTGTACAAATGTTGGTTTGTTGCTGCAGTTTTGGTACTGCTTTTTGCTGGTTTTATGTTGTATAAATGTTGGTTTTCTGCTGCAGTTTTGGTGCTGGTTTTATGATGTGCAAATGCTAGTTTTCAGCTGCAGTTTTGGTACTGTTTTTAGCTGGTTTTATGCTGTATAAATGTTGGTTTATGCTATAGTTTTGTGCTGGTTTGGTGTTGTTTTGATGTTGTTTTTGTTGCAGTTAAAGTGCTTTTGATGTTCTTTTTGGAGCCTAGGCACTGTTGATTTTAGGTTTAGTAGCAGGGTGTTAAACATAGTTTGTTTGAGTGTGTGTCCGTGCTCTTTGGGAATGTTTGTAGTCAACTGTTATGTAGATGATTTCTTTAGTTTTAGGCTCTTTCTTGTTATGTTAAAACAAGAAAGGTTTCAAACTGTTTAAGATTTAACTTCTCTAGGTTGACATGATCAGAAAGTAGAAGTTTCTTGGAACCTTATATAGCTCAACTTCGGTTTGTCATCAAGTTACTATTTTTTAAAGCGTGTTTTCTGTTTTTCTTGGTATTTTGAATAGTGTGAATGTAAGCTTGTCTTGGTATCTACCAGCTCAACCTTAGTTAATTAAAGTAACTTTAGTTCAATTTCAATCAAAATATTTTCAATCAAAAACCACAGATATCATGTTTCTACCTTTGTATTTTTGTACAAAATTCCAAGTTTATTATCGTGAGCCTTGTATTAGAAAATAATTTTTTTTGTTCTTTTCCTTGTTCCTATTAGAAAAATATTTTTTCTTGCTCATTTTAAAAACAATATTCAATTTTCAAGACAAGTAAAAAGTATAAAGAAAAAGTTATATATAAATTTTTTTTAGTAAGAAAAACATTTCTTCATATTAGATTGCTTCCTAAAATAATTTTATCTTGAATAATTATATTGAAAAAAATGAAATAGGTAAAAAATAGGATAAATGCAATAAGAAAAAGAGAAGTAGAGTAATTTAAAATTGATTTATTTTAATAAAAAAATAGTTTTCTTTTTAAAATTGATTTATTTCAATAAAAATATATTTCAAACTGAAATTCTTTGTGTGCTTGTAGGCTAAGCCTACACTTTTTCAAATAAAAAATATAAAAAATATTTTGAATATTTTGAAGGCTAAGCCCACGCTAATTTTTGGCCAACATGAAGGCTTAACCTACGCTTATTGTGTGCCCCTCGTAGCTAAACTCACCCTACTTGGATATTTTGAAGGTTTGGCCCACGCTAATATAATTATGTGTGGGCTTAGCGTGGGTCAAACTCACAATTTTTTATAACTACTTGGACATTTTGAAGACTTTGATATAATTTTGTGTGGGTTTAGCGTGGGTCAAACTCACAATTTTTTTATAACTACTTGGACATTTCGAAGGTTTGGCACATGCTAATATAATTTTGTGTGGGCTTAGCGTGGGTCAAACTCACACTTTTTTATAAATTTCTAAACTCCTTGTAGGCTAAGCCCACACTTCATCTACGTAAAAAACACTCACCATGTGTCGCCCACACCCGCCAATATATCTTTACGTCGAGTATATTAGCTTCAAAATTCTTATTAACGCTATGCCGACGATAATCACCCTTTTGTGTAGGTTTTTCATACTTAGCCTCCGTTTTTGGCCCACGATAATAAAACTTTTTTTTAGTGAAAGATGGTCTATATTCTTAAAAAATAATTGTAATTGTACTAATATTTTTAATAAATAAATATTTAATTATTTTAAAAATAATTATTTATATCCATAATAAATTATCGGAGGTTGGATACATTCACACGTTTAATACTAAAATTGAGTTCGCAAATTTTAGGTCGAATCCTAGAAAATTATAGGAATATGTGAGACTTACAAAGGCCTTATATTACGAGTAAAAGACGAAATTATACAATAAAAATTACTTAAAAAAATAATTTTAGATCTCTATTTGTGGACAATTTACTTTTTTAATAGAAGTTTTAGTTTTAGGAAATCTTTATAAATAATTTATTTTCTTAATATTTTTATGATACATTAAATAAATAGATATTCTTTTTAAACTTTTAGATAAGAAATTGTATTAGATAATGGTAAATTTATGAAATATTATAAATTTATACATGTAAGTATTTAATAACCCACTAATAATTTGTATATTAAATGTTTTGAAATTTTAACAATAAAAAATATCTGTTTCTAATCAAATAAGACAAATTATCATTACAATTTGCAACATATGTTGTTTGGTTGTCATGCATTTTAGCTCATTAAAACCTTAGCCATCAGATATGTAATACCAAATACTTTTAATGTGTATCAAAATATAAGCGTAGTTACTGTGATATTAGTTGTTCAATTTTCTGTGTACAACAACTTTCCTAGATTTAAGAGTTTTTTTTTTCATTTTTTAGTTTATGACGTTTAAACTTCACATGATTATAATATTTTAAACATAAATTATTGGAGGTGAAAGTTTCTATTTAAATCAAGGTTGAAGATTTATTGAAGTAGTAATTAAGATAAAACTAGAGTTAAAAAGTTACTCTTAAGGTGTTGCTCTTCTATGTCCTCATATCACTTGTATCAAACCAAAAAATTTCAGACTTTTCAGTGTAGGTGTAGGAATATTGTAGGTTGACATATATGTAAAAGATCATTCAATATTTAATTCAATATTTAATTCAATATTTAATACAATGTGTTCAGTATTTGATTGTTGAGAATAATATTTGGTTATTAAGAATAATAAATATTATTAAATAATTATATTAGATCTGGAATATCAATTATAATAAATTATTTATAAGAAATGTAAAAGCTCAAATTAATATTCAATAATTGATAATAATAAATACTATTAAAGAATTGGGTCACTTACAATAGAATAGATATTCTCCATGTCAGTATTCAATATTAATAACTAAAAATAATAAATATTATTAAAGGACTACATTAATTTACCTGATTAATTTATTTATAGAAAAATTAGATCCTAGTATTGATAAATCTAGATTAGCATAAATTTCATAATTAAATTTTATAATTAATAATGTTCGGTTAAAATGTCAGGAATGTTCTATAATACATGTATATTTTTGTGTGTGTAAAAGAATAAAAGTTGAAGGTGTTTAAATCAATTATAGGAATTAAGTTTTGTCGAAAATGCCCTACATTGCCACCCTTTATTTAACGCGAGTCGAGTGCAGCGCATCTCGTTTTCTCACGAAAAATCACCATTGATGAAACAAAATATGATTAACTAAAAACAAAAAAACCATTATGATTTTTTTCAAAACAATTTTGAAATCGCAAAATATTAACGTGACCAAAAATTAAACGACGACGTAGACAGCGCGTTCAACCACTGCCCGCTCTTCCGCCTCAGCGTTCGAATCAGCAGCCACTTCAACCCGCTTTTCTCGCCCTTTTCCCGCTCACCGCCACGCGCTGCCGCCGCTAGCCTCGCCGAGCGCTCCGACTGCCTCCTCTTCATGTCGCTGAGCTCCATCTGCACCGGAAACTTGACCACCCCGAACAGCCGGCTCGCGTACTTCTTATTGCAGCTGTTTCGCCGCTGCAACCGGATGTACCCGGTCTCCGGTAGCTGCAACGAGCATCGCCGTTGGTCGTGATCCACAGACCGAACCAGTTTCAGTTTTCTGTAAGGGTTGGATCGCGCCATTAACTGGTGTTCCGAAGATGGATTAGTTTGGCGCCCGGTGAGTTTACCGCAGAAGACGACGTCGCTTTGGAGAGTGGGGAGTTCAAATGCAGAGTTGGAGTTTCGCCCCATTGCACTCATTGTTGAGCGAGAAGTGCAGCTGCGAAGGTAGGTTTATTGCTGACGCCTAGATATACTAGGGGCAGTTACACGTAGCAGTGAGTGCGGGAGGACTTGGTTTACACCCCATTTATTGTGCCTCTCTAATGATAATTTTGTATTAAATTTAAATAATATTATTAAATATATTATAATTTATGAAAATAATCATTATAACTATATATGTTTTCTTTATATTATTATAATTATTTATAATTATTGTTATTAATAGTATAATTAAATATTTTTTAAAATAAATTTATATAATATTTAATATGAGCATCGATTCTCCATGCAATACAGATAACATTAAAATTGATTTTAAATATGAGAAAATGATTATCCTTTGAATAACACATGAGTGAAAATCGATTCTCCCTTGAATAACACATAAATGGAAATCGATTTTGGTTCTCTATAAAAAGCATGTTAAATTGATTTTCACTCACCTCTAGTTTCCTCTTCCTCAATGTCTCAGTGCCTCAATGTCATGGGTATTCTAGTAAAATACTTTGGTTTATATGGACATCAGCTTAAATCTCACACAAGTCATGACTGGATCCAAACACACCCGTAGAGAAAGAAATAGAAAGTCAGGTATGCAATTGTTAATTTTCAGTTTTGCCCCAACTTTTGTTTATGCATGGCAACGTGGCCACAATGCTTTTGTGAAGAAATTCCAAACACAAAGATTCCCTGAACTGCACAAAGCTTTCTTGAATGTGAAGACCATGGTAAATGTGATAGATGGATTTTGAAATACACAAATAAATAGGGTTACATTGGCTCACGATTGAAATCTTTTGAGATTTTCTTCCATTCTTCTTTGTTGAGGATGGGGTTGTGAGTGAACACCGTGAAAGTTTCTTCTATTCTTCTTTAAGGTTCAGGTTGTGAGTGAGTAGGTGGTTGTGGTGTTGTGTTCGTTGTTCTCAGGAGCTTGTTAGTAAGATTGAAAGGTGCATGAAGGTATATGCAATAACCAACCCCATTTCCAAATCTCCATAACTAATTTGAAGATATACAAAATCATCAAATCGTTAAGCACCAAAGAGAATAATCGATTTGGCCTTTCAGATAATCAATTAAAGGAATTTTTTTAGTAGATAATCGATTATACCAAAAAAAAACCTCACGCATAATCGATTAGGACTTAAAAAACAAGGGATAATCAATTGTCCCAAAGTGGTAATCAATTATGCTTCGTGGTTTTTATTATGCTTTGTTGTTATCTCATGAACTTAACTTGTTTTTTTGTGGTTTTTTTGTTGTGTACAAGTGATAAAACACGATTGTGCTATTCATAAGGGCTCATATGTGGGGGTGTGGATATTGGTGGTGTGGTTAGTTGTTGTTGATGTGGTTAGTTGTTGCGGGTGGTGTGATTAGCTTGTGGTGGTGGTGTGTGTTTAGTTGTTTGTGGTGGTGTGTGCAAATAATTTGAGGAAAATTCATAATCCAAATTTGAGCCTTCATCTTGTTCCATAAAAATGTGTAGCCAAAAAAATGTATTTTTATGAAAAAAATTCATGTTCCGACAAAGATAACTAACTTGAATTCTTTTAAAAAAATAATCATTCAACGGTATCAGAAATAATTCAAAATTTTAATTAACTGAAATATTTCGCTAATATTATGTTAATTTAAATAGATATAATTTATACTTTTTAAATGGAATATTTGATTAATAATATTATAATTTAAACAAATTTTGTATTTAAAAAAAGTATTTTCTTAATTAATTTTTGATATTATATATCTTTTAATGAAATAACTAATTAATTATTTTAAAAAATTAATTAACTCAATTTTAGATAAAAATACCTCATATTTCTTTATTCAAATTCTTTTAGAGACAAAGGTAAATTTGTAAACTTACATTTTAAACTTTTTAAAAAAATTAAAAATTCTCTCACAATCATCACATCACTCACAAATTTGAATAAATTTTTTCCACAAATCAACTTTATATACCTTTCAGTAACCAATGAAGCATTAACCAGTAAACCAGACAAGTTCTTTAGTTATATTATCATTTTTATTATACTTATTATTAATATAATTTATACATATTATTATTATTATTATTAATTATATTATTAATAATAATATAAATTATATTCATATTATTAATATTATTAATATTTATTAATATTATTAATATTATTATTAATAATAATAATATAAATTATATTCATATTATTAATATTGTTAATATTGTTAGTATTGTTAATATTGTTAGTATTGTTAATATTTTTAATATTGTTAATATTTTTAATATTGTTAATATTATTAATATTATTAATAATAATAAGTATAATAAAAAATCATAATACTAAAGAATTTGTTTGGGGTAGTGGTTAAATTTTCAAAAAATTTGTATGTAATACCTGTTTACATATGAAATAGAACTCGTACGTAAAAATTTGTATTTAATGTTGATTTTACATACGGATATAATTCGCGTTTTTCTTGTAGTGTTATAAGACAAAAATATTTGTAAATAAATTGGACTCACTTTGGGGGTTTCAAATAGAAGAATAAACTAGAGTAGGGTGTGCTTAATAATTTGAGTAAGGTGTGCTTAGTAATTTGGGCTTGTGTCAAATCCACCTTTCATGACAAGTGCTTTTAGGTTTAGGATTTCTTTGACCTACCTTCTAGAAGGCTTCTCACAAATGACCACCCTACCTCTCTATCTTGTTCTTCATTCCATTCCTCTTTATGATATCATGTTTTTCTTTTAATTTTGGTTATCACTTGTCTTTCTTCATCTTATGTTCCTTCCATTTCCACAATTTACTTTCATCATCATAATCGCCATATTGTGATTTTTCCCTTTGCCTTCTAGAAGTGAACCTTCACACTTACTTAACCATTTGGTTAAGTCTGTGTCTAGTGGGGATCTTCTTTGGGTTCTCACCTTAAATTGTTAATCTAAAAAATCATAAACAAAAGAGGAACCTTTAAAACGTGTCAATGTAAAATCAACTCACATTAGCTTATTCTTCAACCTTTCCCAAAAAGGACTTAATTTTATCCCCACAAAAGTCCTAGAAACAAGTTTAACCCATAATTAATAAATAGAGGGAACTAGAACTGATAGTCAAAAATAGAAAAGAGAACAACAATAAGATTATATTGTACATAAATGGTTTCAGACAAACACTAAAGATAACTGATTGTGCCACATATAATTGTTAGAATTGATGGCTTAAACAAGAAGGGGGTGAATTGTTTTATCAAATATTTTCGCAAATACTTGCTTCATAATGAATTCTTAACAAACAACTCAGATAAGCACTTAAGGAAGGCAATCAAACAATCTAATAGAAACAGTTATCAGAATTTCAACCGGTTAAAGTTACGATTTAATCGGTTGTTTATAGCAGCGAAATATCAAAAGTTAGAGTGTTTGAGGGAAAGAGAGATTTACACACAGGATTTATACTGGTTCACTCAATCCCTGAGCTACATCCAGTCCTCAGTCAAACCACTGAGTATTCCACTATGTAACCAATCACATATTACAAAAACCACACCACAAAAAGGTGACTTTGAATCCCACAAAGCCTACCCACCCCCTTTGCACACACAACACCTCAAGACAGAACATCATTTGTCTTTACAGGATTTCAAACACAACCAGTATGTAAAAGATGTACAATTACTAGATACTAAACAGGATAGAAAGCACCTGTATTTATAGAACCAGAGATCCTATGATCAGCACTTGTTACCACACAACAAAGCTTGACTACAATCTTGTTTTTTAAAATCCTTTCTTAAAATCAAATCTCTTTCTCAAATCTGAATCAATATTTGTTGTATTTCTTGTATATATCGATTTGAAAACGAAGTTATATTTATAACCTTTGGAAAGTTACCGTTTAAGGCAGATTTGAACAACTGAATTAGTTAAAACAGGTTTTCAAAATACTGTTATGAAAACACACATTTAACTGGTTGAAACCGCGATTTAACCGGTTGAATGATTCCAGCTGTTACACAACTTATTCAAAAAACATTTTTAAAACTTCATTGCCAGCTCAGTGACAAACAACTGATTGTCTCGATAATTCAACCGGTTGTTTTCCCTTTCCATGGAAAAACACTTAGTTCTTTAAAATTGATTGATCAAGCTTTGTGTAGGAATCAAGAACTGATCTTAAAAAGATTCTAAACACCCTTATCTAAACCCAAACCTAAAAAGCAGCATAGCTCCAAGCTTCATGTGGATTTGATACATCAAAGCTCCGGTAAATCAGGTTTAGGGTTACTCATATTTTTTGTGAAGAGAATGTGTGTGCTGATAAGTTGACTAATTTAGGATTTATTCATAGAGAATCCTTTCATTGGTATAATAGGCTTCCATCTAGTTTGTTCTTAGAATTATTTATTAATAAGTATAGTCTACCTATGTATCGCTTTTGTTAAAATATGGGTTTTGGTGTAGTCCCCCCATATTTTTGTATTTTCTTTCTTTTTCTTTTTTTTAATAATATTTTTTTCATGTAATGGCAAATGATTGTTGTTACTTGAGGTGTCAACCTAACTAAGATGTCAAGTAGCATAGTGATATGAAAGCTTTTTATAAAAAAAAAACATGTGAACAGATACAATATACACTATGAAATTGTTTAATACATCAATGTCTTTTCTCAACCAATACCACTACTATAGAGAAATTTAATTTGGAAAATACATAAGTTTATGACTAATTTACCAAATATGATAAACTATTTTCAACCTACCAACAATAAAGGCATATTAGAAGTCATGAATATGAATAATGAGAAAGATACAAATTAATAATATTAAAGTATCCTAACAAAAACTGAAATTATAATTAATTTTTAATAAAATATTATAGAATCATTATCATCTTATAAGTATCACAACCCATGCTAAAACAATCCTTTAAAGCAAGACGATGTTTTCCTCTATCAAGTTCTCAAGAGGGTTCGCTTCAGCCATGGGAACTCCTCCTGAACTCTCTTTCCCAAACCCAATCATATAAATCTTAAATGTTCTCTCTCTCTATCAGAAAGTGAGTTTAAATGGTTAGATGAAACAAAAATGTATTCAGCATACAGAACAAGGAGCCATATGTGTCTAGAAATTGTTCCTTTTTTCAATTTTAATATACAATAAAAATATGAAAAACAAATTTTGTACATCCAATATAGTAGGTATTCAAGACAACTCAATGAAGTTCCGAAGGGATATGGAGGACCAACCAATTGCGATGACAAACACGAATTGAGATTGTGGGGAGGGCATCGTTCAATCCAAAGGGAAACTGCATCTTCATGGTAATGGCGACGGTAAAACCAACGACAACAACACATTGGCATGGATGCGTGTTGTGTGGGATATGAGAGTGAGAATAGTTGGTTTAGGTTTGTTATTACAAGGGTTTACGGTTCGAGAGTAAGGAGTGTGTGAGGGGCTTGTGTTTCCAACTGAGAGGGCTTCCAAAGAGAATAAATGAGAGGGTTTCCAGAAGGGTCAAAGAAAATATATTTACGGGAATACAATGTTTTGGGGGAAATTTATTTTTGGGAAAAAGAGGAATCATATGGAGGGAATGAGAACACTAAGAGTGGTCTACTTCATAAAATGGCAATTCTAAATGACATATTTTGAAGGAGAAATGTGACGCTTATTAACCTATTGTATTATATGAATAATTGTGGCAGTTTTTAATAACTATCATATTAAATCACCACAACTTACATTTTTTTGTTTAGCCAAAAGTTTTGAGGCTGAATGATTTTCATTATTCCCTCCCTCTTGAGAAGGATCGACCCTCAAATATGAATGATTCTTAATGACAGTAGCCTCTGTTTATTTATTATTTTCCTCCTAGGTCAAATGTCAATCTATAATTAACATCAAACAAATATGAAATAATTTTCTTTATTAAAAGAAAATTAAAACAAAAGAAAACACAAAAAAAAAACGCCTTTATTTTTATAAAAGCTTTGGAAGGAAGAAATAGGGTCATTTTCAAAAATATTGTTACTTTGTGTAGTTTATTGTCCAAGCTAGGCAACAACATCACAGAGTGTTGTTTTTAGATTTTTTTTTTTTTTAAGAATTACCATTATATAATTGAAAAGAAGAGTTCAAAGTATTGTAATCCTCCTTTAAAGATTCATTTTTAGTTGTGCTTGTAGGGGATATCATAAAAGACTTTTCTTTTCTTATTTCCTAACTCTAGACAAATATTTTTCTTCAAGCACTTCCTTACAAGGTGTTTTTATAGAAGATAAAATGTTATCCGAAGACTTTTCTTTTCTTTTCATTTTCTATTCTTCTTTCCCTATCTTCCTCTTGTGACCCTTTGTACCTGGATTTGAAGGGTTAACCCTCTCTCTTAGGCTCTCTCCTGGAATAGGATGTGTTAGGATAATCTTCCCTAGAGATATACCTTCTCTTGAGTTGTTGTTCTATCATAACACAGTAAGGAACCAAATCATTCAAATCAAAAGACGGTATGAGTTCAATCTTATCCCATATTTCTAGGTTTAGGCAATTCTGGAATCTGGCAATGGTTTTTCTAGGCTTTTCCCTTATTTCTTCCTTCAACATAAGTAACTCAATTTTATGTTTATATTACTTAGTTATATCCTTTTGTTGGAGTCTGTAGAGTTGATACATCAACTCCTTTTCATAGTAAAAGGGAATATGACACTTTTGAAGTTTATTCTTCAATTCATTCCAGTATCAAATTTGAACCTCAGGGTCTTTCATTGAGGCAGTCCACCAATACATTGCTTGTCCCTGAAAGAGACACCTTTCGTTCTTCCTCAACATGGTGGTTAGCAAAGATTTGCTCTACCTTCATCTCTCAATCTAAAAATTTGTCTATGCCATTTCTTCCATAAAAGGGAGGAAGGTCTACCCTTGGTTATCTAGGAAAAGGTTCATATCTAGGCCTATCTCTTGGGTGTGGTGGGTAATATTCTTCATTATATTGTTGACTATAGCACCCCTCAGATTTCCCCTTGGAGTCAGAACTTCTTTTTTGCCTAGGTTCCTCTTTTTCTTGTCCCTTGCTCTTATTTTGGTTAAACGCCATTTGGGCAAACATTTCCTTCATATCATTCCTCAATTCATCAAAATTGTTTATTTATATTTCTTGTAGTGTTGCTACTTTTTTTTCTAAATTTTCTTTTAAAAATCTAATCTCCTCTCTCCACCCATACTCTTACTCTGGTTCCCTATTGCTTTCTTGTACACTAGATGCATATTGATGATCACTCATTTCAAAATTAAAAAGAGATAGTTTTCTCAAAAAAATTGATTCAACAATTAGTCATAAAAGTTTTCTCAAAAAGGTTTAGAAGTTGGAAGTTTCTATCAAGGTTAAAGAGTCAAGGTTCTATCAAGGTTAAAGAGATCAATCAAAAACAATTTTCAAAGAGCTTTTGGATCATCTCAAGTGTGGAATAGGATTGGGTCTTGTATTATGAACTTTGATCTTGTGATTTACCCAGGTGTATTCTATTTCCTTCTTTCTTCTTGGTGTGGTTTTTGCCAAGGATTGGTGTGTGTTCTTGAGGGGTTCAAGATCATCACTCTTGGTGTGTGTAGCTTGTAATCCTAGGTTGATTACATAGTGAATTCTCAGTGGTTTTTTAGGACTGGATGTAGCTCAGGTGTTGAGTGAACTAGTATAAACATTCTGTGTGAATCTCTCTATCCTTACACTATTTAAATTGCTTTAAATTTGTTTTGATAAACTGCTGATAAAAACAACCGACTGTATCGTAAAAACAACCGGTTGATTTTCTGCATCAAGCTTAAAAACAATTTTATATTTGGTTGGACAAACTTTCCATTGATTAATTCTTCATAGTCTTTCACTCTACCTTCAATACTTGTGAAAATCTTTCAAAAACAATTCACCCCCCCCCCCTTTTCTTTTAGCCCTATAATTTTAACAGAAACTTGTATCGTGAAAAGCTCTTAATCAGTTTGCTTTAAGGGGAATAGATGTAACCCAAGTGGTAGGATGAACTAGTATAAATATGGTTCTACTTCTCTATTTCCTTTGCCTGTTAGACGTTGTTATAATTTTTTTATTAAACTCGCGAGTTGAGTTTAGGCTCCATTCACCCCCCCCCCCTTCTAGAGTCAGCTATTCCTACACCCTTTCCACCTAAGGCCTAAGGAATTAAGAGATTATTCTTCTTCCATCTTTCTTTTTTTCTCTATCACTTCTCTTCATCTTCTTCAAGTTCTATCGATTAGTTTTATTCCAAGGTGAGTGGTTCTCCTATTTATATTCTCTTCCTCCCTTTGTGATGAGAAATGTGACATAGGAGAAATATAGGGTTATAGGTTATAAAACCCTAACACCTAAAATCATTTTCTAAAGGAGTTGTGTTGTATTTTGAACCTCTTTATATGAAATATTTCAAGAATCACCGTTGTTTTTTCATATGAAAATCTTTGAGTATAGTATGAGAATTTTTGAAGTTATCTTTACCTTAAACTTGAAACAAAGCTTTTAGTATAATAAAGTTGTAAGTATACTCCATACTTCATAAGTTGTTTAGATAAGAAGTCGTAAAGTATGTCTGTAGAAAACATATCAATCAAAGATTATTTAGATTTTCGTAAAGTATGTTTGTAGAAAACCTAAAAGTGTTTGGATGCAGTTGTTTTGTTCTGAATAATGGGAAAGAAAATATGGGAAAGTTTGATGAAAAAGCAGACAATGGCATTTTTATTGGCTATTCCTCAAATAGTCATGCTTATAGGGTCTATAACATGAGGCTCATGATTGTAGAAGAATCTGTTCATGTGGTGTTTGATGAAGTTGATCACAAAGATTTGAAATCCTCGAAGAACAGTACAGAAGAGGATGATCAAAACATCATTATGCAGAAGCTGGACTCCTGTCCAGAAAAACAACTGATTGATTCGTCGAAACAACCGGTTGAAATTCTGCAGCAGGATGTGTTACCTAAAGAACAGAGAATTCCAAGGGATCTGCCAGTGGAAAACATCATTGGGCAGATAAAGAATGGTGTTTCTACACGTAGTTCTATCTCAAACTTCTGCAAGTACACAACTTTTGTCTCTCAAGTTGAACCAAAGTCAATTGAAGAAGCTCTTAAAGATGAGAAATTGGTGGATCCAATGCATGAAGAGTTGAATCAATTTACTAGGAATGATGTGTGGTTTCTTGTTCCCAAGTCAGATGAGATGAACATCATTGGATCTAAATGGGTCTTCAGAAATAAGTTAGATGAGGTTGTTGTGATTACTAGAAACAAGGCAAGACTAGTTGCCAAAGGTTACAATCAAGAAGAAGGAATTGATTATGGTGAAACCTTTGCTCCTATTGCAAGATTAGAAGCTATAAGGCTGTTGCTGACTTTTGCTTGTATGAGTGGATTAAAACTATTTCAAATGGATGTTAAGAGTGCTTTTCTCAATGGAATTATCAATGAAGAAGTCTATGTTGAGCAACCACCGGGCTTTGAAGATCATCAACACCCCAATCATGTTTATAAGTTGAAAAAAAGGCATTGTATGGGCTTAAGCAAGCTCCAAGGCAATGGTATGAGAGGCTTAGTAACTTTCTTTTATCTAATGGCTATGAGAGAGGGATGATTTACAAAACTCTCTTCATCAAGAAGGCAAATTCTGAAATTATTTGGTCCAAATCTATGTTGATGACATCATTTTTGGTGCTACCAAAGATAATTTATGTAAGGAATTTGTAGCTGCCATGCAAGGTGAGTTTGAAATGTCCATGATAGGGGAGCTTTCATTCTTTCTTGGACTGCAGGTCAAGCAATCCAAAGATGGAATTTTCCTATGTCAATCAAAGTATTGCAAAGAAATTCTCAAGAAATTTGAAATTGAAAGTTGCAAAGAAGCTAGCACACCTAGCCTTCAAGCTGTTACATGGATGTTGATGTTGCTGGAAAAGGGGTAGATCAAACAAAATATAGAGGGTTAATTGGTTCCTTACTCTATCTCACAGCAAGTAGACCGGATATCATGTTTGTCGTGTGTCTTTGTGCAAGATATCAAGCAAATCCAAATGAATCTCAACTCAAGACTGCAAAAAGAATCCTCAAATATCTCAAAGGAAAAACCAATGTTGGTCTATGGTATCCTTCTTACTCTCCTATACACTTAATTGGATATTCCTATTCTGATTTTGCAGGGTGTAAACTGGACCAAAAAAGCACAAGTGGCACTTGTCATCGTCTTGGATCAAGTCTCATTTCTTGGCATAGTAAGAAACAAGCTTGTGTGGCTCTTTCCACTGCAGAAGCTGAATACATTGCTGTTGGAAGTTGCTGAGCACAAATTCTTTGGCTTAAACAGCAGCTGGTAGATTTTGGTTTGAAGATTAGCAAGGTTCCTTTGCTTTGTGACAATACAAGTGCTATAAATCTCACCAAAAATCAGATTCAACACTCAAGAACAAAGCACATTGAGATTCGTCATCACTTCATAAGAGACCATGTGAACAATGAAGATTATGAGATGAAATTCATTGAAACAAAACTGCAACTTGCTGATATATTCACAAAACCTTTGCCAAAAGACAGGTTTTTCTTTTTAAGAAATGATTTAGGCATTCTTGACTCTCAAAATCTCTCTTAAAACTGTTTTCTCTGCCTAAAGTCTATTTGTGAAGACAAATAGGGGGAGAATATAGTTCATGTGTTGTCCTACAAACTGTTATAACCTGTTATAACTCTGATTTAAATTTTTGCTGCATTTTTGTTTGTATGGAGTTGTTGTTTGGTATGTTTTAGCTTGGTTTTTTGGCTGATTTTTCTACTTTTATAGATATGTAGAAAACTAATTATGTGCCATCATAACCTGCTATGAGAGATGCTATGCATTGCATAGCTTTGTTCTTTTGTAGGAGTTGTTTCAGATTCAATCAAGATCAACACAAGCAACCAAGGATTTGTCTTCATCAAATAGGGGGAGATTATTTATCAAGAGTGATCATGTGCTTTGAAGAATCCAAATCCAAGGTGTTTGATGAAAGACTAGTGTTGTTGTTGTGTTTGGGTGGGATCTAGGTAGAATAAAGTGTGATCCACTCCTTTGTTGAATCTAAAACTGATGTGATTTAAAACCTTTTTGAAATCAAGTGTTTTTCCAACTAAGTGAAAAACAACCTGTTGTTTTGTCGAATCAACCAGTTGTTTTGCTCTTAAGAGTTTTGAAAGTGTTGAAAACTGTTTTGGTTTGGTTGACTTAACTGTCAAGCCAAAACAATCAGTTGTTTTGTGGTTTCAACCGATTGTTTCTTTGAAAATCCTAACAAAATTTTGTTTTGAATGGTGAATCTGTTTTAAATGGTTTCTAACTGAATATGCTCCTTCATTAAATACTTTGACCAATCCTTGAAAATTATAAATGGTTTTTTTATGTTTTCAAACAAGTAAGAAACAACTTTGAGAAATTCAGTTTGACAGATTTGATTCTAAGATTTCAAGATTCACATCAAGCTTTGGATTTTCAAGAGAGAGTGGAATAGGATTGCAATTGTATTCAATTCAGATTGTACTGTGATCAGGTGTAATCCTTTCTAAACCTACTATATTTTTGGTGTTGTGTTGCCAAGGAGTATCATGTGTTCTTGAGGTGTTCAAGATCAATACTCTTGGTGTGGTTTGCCAAAGGTAGTGTGTTTCTTGAAGGGTTCAAGGTCACTACTTTGGTGGTTTGTGTTTTGTAATCTGGTTTAATTGCTTAGTGGATTACCTAGTGGTATTCTGGGGACTGGATGTAGCTATTGGCTTAAGAGTGAACCAGTATAAACTATTTGTGTATTTCTCTCTTACTCTGAACTCATTTAAATTTTGTTTTAAGTTTATCTGATATAAACAACTGATTGTTTTAGAGAAACAACCGATTATTTTTCTGTGTATTGTTGTATAACTGCTTAAGTTCTTGGCTAACTTGATTCTTGTTCTGGATTTATACAAAGAATTTCGTTAAACCTAAAAAAAATTTCAAAAACCCCTCTTAAACAATTCACTCCCCTTTCGTTTAAGGCCATATATTCTAACATTATATATTCTATATGAACATGTTCAAAATTAAATTATACAGTATGAAACGACTTTTTTAGTTTTTTTTTCTTTTGTAAACTAATACTTATAGTTGTATGGATTAGATTTTAGTTTTGTTTTGTACCGTTAATTCAGTAACATGAATGTATAATAAATGTTATGTTATGCAAATGTTCCTTTATATAAATTTTACTATTCATATTTGTTATTATTTATGTTATGCCTAAATCCTCTCTAGGGTGTTACATTTATGGTATCAGAACAAGTCCTTCCTTTGGACTATGGATAATGAGATTTATTCCTTAGCCATATATTTTTAAATTTGCATTAAACTATATATTGAGCCTGATCAACTCAATATGTGGAAATGCAGGTAGAACACAGGATGTCAACACTACTTGTTATTGTTGTCAACAGTTGAGCCATTACATGAGAAATTGCCCTACTCTACCCAAGAGGGAGGCACTTACACCAAATGCTCTAACCAGAGGAAGGTTTTCACCCTAATTTGAGAACAAACCAAAAGAACAGATATTTTGGTTCAAGGTAATGGTGTTCTGAATGGTAGATTAGTTGATATCTTATATGACTATGTTCTTGCGATTTCTTTGTTATCGTCTAACATTTGTAAGTGTTAAACGAACCAGGAAATTGTGTTTTTTTTCTTACACTTATAACGTTTAATCTTAGTTTCTTTGAGTTATGCTCAATTGATTGATATTTTTTAGGTTGTATGTTGCATAATTGATTTTTTGGCATCATGTGAGATTCAACCATATGAATGAATTAGGTGAGGTTCGACTTGGTTTGTGCATGAATTAGGTGTTACATTTATGGTGTCAGAACAAGTCCTTCCTTTGGCCTATGGATAATGAGATTTATTCCTTAGCCATATATTTTTAACTTTGCATTAAACTATATATTGAGCCTGATCAACTCAATATGTGGAAATGCAGGTAGTGTTGAACCAAGTGGTGTTCAATGTTTTGAAGAATCCAAATCCTTTGAAGGATTTTGAAGCCTCTGCTTTGCTTGTTGTTGTTGTGCTGGTTTAAGCTTTGTTCTAGGGTAATTTAATGTTGTAATCCACCCTTAGATTAAATCTCAAGCAATTAGCATCTCATTCTTTATCAAAGTAAAATGTTTTTCAAACTAAGTTGAAACAACCGATTGTTTTGTCGAAACAATCGATTGTTTACACTTAGGTGTTTTGAGAAAGTTTGAAAACTGTTTTTGAATGGTTAAAACTGTTAAGTAACAAAACAACCGATTGATTCGAGGAAACAACCGATTGTTTTTTTGTAACCATAACAGAAAAACTGTTTTCTTTGACTGAGCTTTAAATGCTTTAACTGAATACGCTCCAGTCATTAAATGCTTTGACCAATCTATTTTAAATGCAATTAAGAGTTTGTTAAGATTTGATAACAAACTATATCTTTGTATAATTTCAGAAAAACTGTTAATGAAGAAATAAGAATCTTGAAACAAAGTTTTGACTAAGAGTTTTTCAAATAGTTCTGAGATTGCTTAAGAGTTTAGAGATTGATCAAGGTGCTGGAATAGGATTCTACTTGTATTGATTTCAGATATTCATCTGTAACAAGTGTAATCTTTGTAAACTGCTGAACAATTCGTTTGTGTGTTTTGCTGATATTGGTTGTGTGTTCTTGAGGTGTTCAAGATTAGCAATCTCAGTGTTGGCCAAGGAGAGTGTGTTTCTTGAGGTTTTCAAGGTCATTCTCTTGGTTGTGGTGTAAGTGATCAAGTGGTGATTGCTTAGTGGTTATCCTCAGGGTTTCTGAGAAGACTGGATGTAGCTCTTGTTTGGAGTGAACTAGTATAAACAACTGTGTACAATTTCTCTATCCTTATCTCTTTAAATTTAGTTTTGATATTTTGAAACTGGTATAAACAACCGATTGTTTCGCTAAAACAATCGATTGTTTTTCCAGCTTTGTGCTTTTGTTGTTTTGATTTGAAAAACTGAATCCTTAATCAAGGTTCTTTTGAAGAATTTTCATTCTAAGCTTAAAAGTTTACTAAAATCTTTCTTAAACAATTCACCCCCCCTCTCGTTTAAGGCCATATATTCTAACAATTGGCATCAAGAGCTTGGTTCTTGAAAGTTATTCAAGTTGATCTAAAATCTTTTTCTATGACTGGAAAACTATCTTTTGAGGAGGGTGCTTCAATATCTACAAACCACCTTTATTCTGTGGATTGAATTATAAGTTTTGGGAAGCAAGAATGAAAATCTTTATTGAATCTATTGATCAAAGAATTTGGGACTCAATTGAGAATGGCCCTTACATTCCAAAGTTCAAAATTGATAATGCTTTCATTGCAAAACCTTTGTCCAAATGGACAAATGATGAATGTAAGATGGCTCAGCTTGATAGGTCTGCTCAAAACATTATAGCTTCTGCACTAGATACTAATGAATTTTTCAGGATATCAAAGTGCAAAACTGCTAAGGAAATGTGGGAGACACTCAAGGCTGCTCATGAACCAAAGGAAGCAATGACAAAGAGTCAAGCAAGAAGGAAGAAAAGGCAAAATAAGAAAAGCCTCAATCTGTGCTTAATGGCCAAAAGGGAGGATGACTCAAGTAGTGTAAGTTCATCAAACTCCTCAAACTCTGAAAATTATGGTCAATTACTTCAAGCTTTTCAAGAAACGCATGAAGAAGTCAACCGATTGGCTCTCTTGAACAATCGGTTGAAAGAAAAGAACAGTTGGCTTGAAAACAGAGTAAAGGCACTGGAAGAGGATTTAGAAAATTCAAAAATGGATTTTGAAAATCTGGAAATCATTTACAAAAACTCCTCTTCCAAGTGTGATACTCTAGTTTGTGAAAATTGTGAAAATCTTGAAAAGAAGGTCCACTATCTTGTTAAAACAGTGGATAAGCTTTCTAAAGGCCAATCCAACTTTGAGAGTGTGCTAGCATCTCAAAATTGTGTTTTTGGAAAATCTGGATTGGGTTTTAATCCACAAAACAAGCAAGATAGATTTTCAAAATCATTTTCGAAAATGCCAGAAAAACAATCGATTGGACCATCGAAACAACCGATTGTTACATGCTTCTATTGCATGAAAAGAGGTCATTTTGTGCGATTCTGTAAAATCAGAAAACATGTTGTTCCTAAAGGGCTTATGAAGTGGATTCCCAAGGGAAATAAAGCTTTTATTGATGAGTATAAACCAGATGGACCCACATTCATAAGGGGTCCAAACCTATGTACTTGAAAATCTTTTTGTAGGAAATCTTGGAGGAAAGAAAGCAACTTTAGTACTTGGACAGTGGATGCTCGAAGCATATGACAGGGGACAAATCAAAGTTCCTGAGAATATCCTTCAAGCAAGAGGGTCATGTCACCTATGGAGACAACAACAAAGGAAGAATTCTTGGGAGAGGATCCATAGGAGATGAGAGCATCTTGGTGATTCATGATGTGCTCTTTGTTGAAGGCCTAAAACATAATCTACTAAGTATTAGCCAACTTTGTGACAAGGGGTATCAAGTGATGTTCAAGACAAACACATGTGAAATCTGTCTACCCAACACCAAAGAGGTAATGTTGGTAGGTAAGAGAGTTAATAATGTGTATCTTCTAGATATCTCTTCACCATGTTCTATTGGATGTCTTCTATCCAAGCAAGATGAATCTTGGCTTTGGCATAGGAGAATTGCTCATATTCACATGAATCATTTGAACAAGCTAATATCAAAAGATCTTGTGTTTGGGCTACCAAAACTCAAGTTTGAGAGGGATCACATTTGTGAAGCTTGCCAAAAAGGGAAACAAGTGAAAAGTTCTTTTAAAACCAAAAATGTTGTCTCTTCATTGAGACCTCTTGAACTCCTTCACATGGATCTCTTTGGACCCTCTAGAACTATGAGTCTTGGTGGAAATTATTATGCTCTTGTTATTGTTGATGATTTCTCTAGGTACACTTGGACCTTGTTCTTGGAATCAAAGAGTGATGCCTTTGCTGCATTCAAAAAGCTAGCAAGAAAACTTCAAAACACAAAGAACAGCAACATAGGTTCCATAAGGAGTGACCATGGAGGAGAATTTCAAAATGAGAAGTTTGTCAAGTTCTGTGAGAAATTGGGGATTCTACACAATTTCTCTGCTCCAAGAACACCACAGCAAAATGGAGTTGTAGAGAGGAAGAACAGGTCCCTTGAAGAGCTTGCAAGGACAATGCTTAGTGAATCATCACTTCCTAAGTATTTTTGGGCAGATGCAGTGAGCACCTCTTGTTATGTGATGAATAGGGTGCTTATAACATTTTGAAGAAAACTCCATATGAACTTTTCAATGGATGGAAGCCTAACATCAGTCACCTCAAAGTCTTTGGTTGTAGCTGTTTCGTTCTCAACAATGGAAAGGAAAGTTTGGGAAAATTTGATGAGAAAGCTGACCTTGGTATTTTCATTGGTTATTCACTCACAAGCCATGCATATAGAGTCTACAACAAAAGGCTGATGACTGTAGAAGAATCAGTTCATGTAGTCTTTGATGAGGTAGATCGCAGAATCAGTGAGAACCCAAAGATCAGTGTTGAGGAAGACGAACAGAGCATCAGTTTGGAGAAGCTGGATATCTGTGCAGAAAAACAACCGGTTGATTCGCAGAAACAACCGATTGAAATTCTGCAACAGAGTGAGCTGCCCAAAGAGTGGAGGATTCCTAGAGATCTGTCAGTGGATAACATCATAGGGCAGATAAAGGAAGGTGTCTCCACACGTAGCTCCATCTCAAACTACTGCAGGCACACAACTTTTGTTTCTCAAATTGAACCAAAGTCAATTGAGGAAGCTCTCAAGGATGAGAAGTGGGTTGAAGCTATGCATGAAGAGCTAAATCAATTTGAAAGAAATGAGGTATGGTTTCTTGTCCCTAAAACAAATGAAATGAATATTATTGGTTCAAAATGGGTTTTCAGGAACAAGCTAGATGAGGATGGAGTGATCACTAGAAACAAAGCAAGGCTAGTTGCAAAAGGCTACAATCAAGAAGAGGGCATAGACTATGGTGAAACCTTTACTCCTGTGGCTAGATTGGAGGCTGTGAGGCTGCTGCTGGCTTTTGCTTGTATGAGTGGTTTTAAACTCTTCCAAATGGATGTAAAGAGTGTCTTCTTGAATGGCTACATCAATGAGGAAGTCTATGTAGATCAACCACCGGGTTTTGAAGATCACAAGTATCCCAACCATGTCTTCAAGTTGACGAAAGCTTTGTATGGACTGAAACAAGCTCCAAGGCAGTGGTATGAGAGGCTTAGCAACTTTTTGCTATCACATGGTTATGAAAGAGGAATGGTAGACAAGACTCTCTTCATCAAGAAGTCAAATGCAGAAATAATTCTTGTGCAAATCTATGTTGATGACATCATCTTTGGTGCTACACAAGATAGATTGTGTGAAGAATTTGTGGCTGCAATGAAAGGTGAGTTTGAAATGTCTATGATGGGAGAACTATCTTTCTTTCTTGGTTTGCAGGTTAAACAAACAAAGGATGGGATTTTCTTAAGTCAATCAAAGTATTGCAAGGAGATTCTCAAAAAGTTTGAAATGGAAAATTGCAAAGAGGCAAGCACTCCAATGCCATCAAGCTGCTACATGGATGTGGATGTTGCTGGAAAGAGTATAGATCAAACAAAATACAGAGGTTTGATTGGATCATTGCTTTATCTAACAGCAAGTAGGCCGGAAATCATGTTTGCGGTGTGTCTATGTGCAAGATATCAAGCAAATCCTAAAGAATCACACTTCAAAGCTGCAAAAAGGATTCTGAAATATCTCAAAGGAACATCATCTGTAGGACTATGGTATCCTTCTCATTCTCCAATACATTTAATTGGTTATTCAGATTCTGACTTTGCAGGTTGCAAGCTAGATAGAAAGAGCACAAGTGGCACTTGTCACCTTCTTGGCTCAAGCCTAATCTCATGGCATAGCAAGAAGCAAGCATGTGTAGCTCTCTCTACTGCTGAGGCAGAATATATAGCTGCTGGTAGCTGTTGTGTACAGATCCTATGGCTCAAACAACAACTTGCAGATTTTGGTTTACAAATCAGCAAAGTTTCTTTGATGTGTGATAACACAAGTGCAATTAATCTTACCAAAAATCAAATCCAGCACTCAAGGACCAAACATATTGAAATAAGACATCATTTCATCAGAGATCATGTGCAAAATGGGAACTGTGAAGTGAAGTTTGTGGAGACCAAACTGCAGCTAGCTGACATCTTCACAAAGCCTTTACCAAAAGAGAGGCTTTTCTTCTTAAGAAATGAGTTAGGTATTCTTGATCTTAATAACCTCTCTTAAGTCTGTTTTTGGCACATGTTAAAGTCTATTTGTGAAGACAATAGGGGGAGAATTATTGGTTCTTGTATATATGTGTCTTATATACATAAAATGTTTAAATCTCTGATTATAAAAGTGTTTTCCGATGTTGCTGATAGAAACAGCCGATTGTTTCGTGTAAACAACCGATTGTTTATCATGTTTTATTCTTTGAATGAGTTAAAATCTAACTAGCTGCTGTAAGAAGCTTTGGATAGTACAAATGCTTTGTCTGCAGGAACTGCTTCAGATATAATCAGTACAACACAAGCACCAGGGATTTGTCTTCATCAAATAGGGGGAGATTGTTGAACCAAGTGGTGTTCAATGTTTTGAAGAATCCAAATCCTTTGAAGGATGTTGAAGCATCTGCTTTGCTTGTTGTTGTTGTGCTGGTTTAAGCTTTGTTCTAGGGTAGTTTAATGTTGTAATCCACCCTTAGATTAAATCTCAAGCAATTAGCATCTCATTCTTTATCAAAGTAAAATGTTTTTCAAACTAAGTTGAAACAACCGATTGTTTACACTTAGGTGTTTTGAGAAAGTTTGAAAACTGTTTTTGAATGGTTAAAACTGTTAAGTAACAAAACAACCGATTGATTCGAGGAAACAACCGATTGTTTGTTTTGTAACCATAACAAAAAAACTGTTTTCTTTGACTGAGCTTTAAATGCTTTAACTGAATACGCTCCAGACATTAAATGCTTTGACCAATCTATTTTAAATGCAATTAAGAGTTTGTTAAGATTTGATAACAAACTATATCTTTGTATAATTTCAGAAAAACTGTTAATGAAGAAATAAGAATCTTAAAACAAAGTTTTGACTAAGAGTTTTTCAAAATAGTTCTGAGATTGCTTAAGAGTTTAGAGATTGATCAAGGTGCTGGAATAAGATTCTACTTGTATTGATTTCAGATATTCATCTGTAACAAGTGTAATCTTTGTAAACTGCTGAACAATTCGTTTGTGTGTTTTGCTGAGATTGGTTGTGTGTTCTTGAGGTGTTCAAGATCAGCAATCTTAGTGTTGGCCAAGGAGAGTGTGTTTCTTGAGGTTTTCAAGGTCATTCTCTTGGTTGTGGTGTAAGTGATCAAGTGGTGATTGCTTAGTGGTTATCCTCAGGGTTTCTGAGAAGACTAGATGTAGCTCTTGTTTGGAGTGAACCAGTATAAACAACTGTGTACAATTTCTCTATCCCTATCTCTTTAAATTCAGTTTTGATATTTTGAAACTGGTATAAACAACCGATTGTTTCGCTAAAACAACCGATTGTTTTTCCAGCTTTGTGCTTTTGCTGTTTTGATTTGAAAAACTGAATCCTTAATCAAGGTTCTTTTGAAGAATTTTCATTCTAAGCTTAAAAGTTTACTAAAATCTTTCTTAAACAATTCACCCCCCCTCTCGTTTAAGGCCATATATTCTAACAGGTAGAACACAGGATGTCTTCTATATGTCTCAAGAGTCTGATAAAGAGACCAATGAGATAATGGCAAATTCTATGTGGGAACACGCTTAAGAAATAACATATTTGGTAGCCCAACTCATTAGAGGAGTTAATCATCGAAATGGTGAGACTGCAACCTCTCGGCTAGGGGGTATTAATACTAGATTCACAATTTAGAAAGAACTCGCCACCCCAATTCAGTGGAGAGTATGATCCTACAACAGTTGAAGCTTAGCTCTAAGGTATAGAAGACATATTTGAGGTAGTCCCATAAGAATAAGGTTTCCTATGCTACCTTCATGCTTAAAGATGAAACAAAAAATTGGAAGGGAGCTAAGGAATATTTGGTGCAACTAAGGACTCCCTTGACTTGGGAGAATTTCAAAATCTCCTTCTTGGACAAGTACTTCCTTACAAGTTTAAGGAACTTTAAAGAAACTATAATTCTTCAATTGGAACAAGGATCAATGTCATTTAGATAATATACAACAAAATTTGAGGAACAAGCTAGTTTTTCCAAATATCTACAATATCATCCCAATGATGAGTGGAAAGCCACTATATATGAATAATGGTTATGACTAAATATTCGAAGTTTGGTTGGAAATTTTGAAATTAGAGAATTCTTCCAACTAGTAAACAAGTATTTAATAATTGAAAGCAACCTGAAAAAGCAAGATTCAATGAAAAGTTGGAAGTAGAATAAGAAGTTATACCATAGAAGAAATTTGTGCCTAATCAATCTACCAAAAATTAGAAAATAAGAAAGGTAATTTTAAAGCATATGGAATTTCGAATAAAGTTAATTCAAAGTCAAAGATTTGTATGTTAAAGAATACATTTAGGGTAGTGTAAATTGGGTAACACTACTTGTTATTGTTGTCAACAGTTGGGCCATTACATGAGAAATTTCCCTAATCTACCCAAGACGGAGGCACTTACACCAAATGCTCTAACCAGAGGAAGGTTTTCACCCTAAGTTGAGAACAAACCAAAAGAACATATATTTTGGTTCAAGGTAACGGTGTTCTAAATGGTAGATTAGTTGATATCTTATATGACTATGTTCTTGCAATTTCTTTGTTATCGTCTAACATTTGTAAGTGTTAGAAGAACCAAGAAATTGTGTTTTTTTCTTACACTTATAACGTTTAATCTTAGTTTCTTTGAGTTATGCTCAATTGATTGATATTTTTTAGGTTGTATGTTGCATAATTAATTTTTTGGCATCATGTGAGATTCAACCATATGAATGAATTAGGTGAGGTTCGACTTGGTTGTGCATGATCATTATTGAATTCTAGTTGTTTCACTTTGTTAAATCCACTCTTAGTCAATTCAAATCTGAATCAATCCAATTCCATAAAAGAAAAAGTGTTTTTCAAAGTAAGTGAAAAACAATCTATTGATTTATCGTTTTAATCGGTTGTTTTTCTCTTAGTGTGTTTGAAAGATTTTTAAACTGGTTTGACCTTGGTTGGCTTAACTGTAAAATAAATTCAATCGGTTGATTCGACAATTCAACCAGTTGATATTTGAAAATCTTTAACAGCTTTCCATAAAACTGTTAAATTTGTTTTCTATGATTTCGATATGTTTTAGCTCATGATTAACTACCTCAAACGACTATTTTCGAAAGCTATAAAACTAGGATTACCTCCCTATTTCAAATACACAGAAAGAGAGATTCGGAAGAACTTTTGTGAAAGATTGGATTCAATATTGCAAGATTGTTTTGGCTTTGCATTGGTTTAAGAGTGGAGTAGGTTCAACTGTAATTCCTTGAATCAGGTGTAATCTTTCCTGCTTTCTTTTGTAATTGTTTCCAAGTTTGTAAATCAGTAAATTGTTGTACTTTGAGGTCAGAGGGTGTTCTGACTTTGTGTGTGTGGTTTATCAAAGAGGATGAGTATTCTTGAGAGGTCAAGATCACCTATTTGTTAGTGTGTATGTTTGTAATCTATTGTTGGTTACATAGTGAAATCTCATAGGGTTTCTGAGAACTGGATGTAGATCTGGTAAGGAGTGAACCAGTATAATTGCTTGTGTGATTCTCTCTCTCTCTCTCTCACCTTTAAAAATGTTTGATTTGTGATTTTAACATTTGCTGGTATAAACAATCGGTTGATTCGTACAAACAACCGATTGATTTTCTGAAATCAATTTAAAACAGTTTTGTTTCTTGACTAATCTAATTGCTTTGTTTGTACTTCTTCATTAATCTTCATTCCACTCCATTATTTGCGAAAATCTTTCATTAAACAATTCACCCCCCCCCTCCCCCTTCTTGTTTAAGCCATTAAATCTAACATTAACTTGGCATTCAACGCCACTTCTAAGATTTTGCTCCTCTTTGTGTTAAGTGGTGTGTAATGTTGGAATCGAGGTCACCTCCTTATTCTTGTCGAACCTTGATGGTCTACTTTTTTCTTTATCTTTCCCCTTTTTTGCACCAGACTTCATCCAAACTTGGTTATGGTATTCGCATAGATCCTCCAACTACATGAATTTGGTTGCTCGTTGTTGTAATTCATCCTTGTTAGTTTTCAGTTTCTTGGGCAGGCTATCGGCGAACAAATATGACTGAAGAGTCGTTACCATATGGTGCATGACCACTTCGAGACTTAAATTTCAGATATGATACCTTGCTAAATCTCTCCATAAACACCCAGGGTGGTTCTCCCTTTTCTTGTCGTATATTTACCAATAAATGGAAGTTAGATGTTGTGGTCGGCTTGTTGCAAATTGTGTTCCAAATTTGGACATTAACGTCTCAAAGCAATCTATGGAATTCGGGGAGAGCGTTGTGGACCAGCTGAAGGCTCCATCTTTGAGTGATTTGGGAAACACTCAGCACAGAACCGAATCATCATAGTTATACATGCCCATTTCAGTAGTGTAAACCTCCATATGCTCGTCCGGATCTGTCATTTTTTCATAACGATTCATGCTTAATCCCTTCCAGATAGAGGGTTGTGCCTCCATAATCCCATCAATGAAAGGGTGTCTTTCGGATCCTCCAATAGATCTAGACGTGTGAACAAACAGGTTGAGTTTTGACTCACCCTTGTGTGGCTTCCAATTTCTATTGGGCGAGTCATGTCGAAAAGGACTACCAAGCTAGGTTAAGTTATCTCCCTTGCCTGAGTATCACTAAATTCATGGGGTTGTTGTTGGGATAATGACTTCCTCTAGGCTAGTTGATGCCTCATTTCCTCATTCTCCTTCTCGAGGATTTGTATCTCCTATTCATTCTTCTGCCTCATCTCCATTATCTCCCTCTACAAGGATAGTAGCAATGTTATCTTATCGGCATCGGTCATCCTTTCGCTTGTCATGTTCCTTCTTGACATCATTTATATTTCTATATCTCCTTTAATCACGGTGCACCAATTGTTCTTGTAAAGTAACTAACAATGACTTCTCTTCCAACTCCGACATCATATGCTCAGTCTTCAAGCCTCGATCCCGGGCGGAGAATGCACATTCAAAAGGTTCTATGATGCTCAAGTAAGTATTCGGTATACAAATGCAATAAATGCTATCATAAATGACGTATCTTTCCTTAGTTGTTGTGCATAATTATAGTTTGTTGGACCTTTTTACTATTAGAATGAGATTAATATATGTATCATGATTAAGATGTATACTACCTAATTTTCTATATGGTTTATCTTATATTAATTTACTTTTATTTTAATATATTCTTCTCTACCCTTAACGACATAGTATGGATGTTCTCATCGTTCTTATGTTACATGTCTTGTAAATTTTGAGATTGAGAATTATTGAGGATGTCATCCATCTCGATGTTGGAAGAATTTGATATTGTTTGACTTCTTATCAAAATCATAAACCAAATATAGTCTAGGATTTTTTTTACTATAATTTCTTGATAAGTGTCAATTGTTTTATCATAAAGGAGAATATCTCTAGCCGAGTTGTTCAAAAGGTGAAATATTTGTGTTTTGTAAGTCAAATTATAAATTTTTTCATGAGGAAAGAACTCTATTAATGAAATAGGATGGAGCACCAAATGAAAGTTCACGAGTAACTTTTTTTTTTTTAATGTTTTTGTACTTAAGTCAATAAAGAAAATATAATATAATATAATATAATATCTTATAAAATATACTATAAATATATCAGAAAACTTTTTAATATATCTGTAAGAAAATATGAAGTCATATAATTGGTAATCAAAGCCAAACCAAAAAAAATATTCAAAAATTCAAATACCATTAAAATCCAATCTTATGTAGATTGACTTTTTTTTTATTCAAACATATATTAAATGTAAAAATAATAATGGGGCACCATTATTATGTTTTGTAAGTCAAATTATAAATTTTTTCATGAGGAAAGAACTCTATTAATGAAATAGGATGGAGCACCAAATGAAAGTTCACGAGTAACTTTTTTTTTTTAATGTTTTTGTACTTAAGTCAATAAAGAAAATATAATATAATATAATATAATATCTTATAAAATATACTATAAATATATCAGAAAACTTTTTAATATATCTGTAAGAAAATATGAAGTCATATAATTGGTAATCAAAGCCAAACCAAAAAAAATATTCAAAAATTCAAATACCATTAAAATCCAATCTTATGTAGATTGACTTTTTTTTTATTCAAACATATATTAAATGTAAAAATAATAATGGGGCATTCCGAGAATTGAACTCGGGACCTCTCGCACCCTAAGCGAGAATCATACCACTAGACCAAATGCCCACATTTGATATCTTATTTACCAAGTATTTTGTCGTTTAAATTAAACGACTATAAGAAACCCTAAAACCGTTAAGAGTTACACCTTATTGTTTAAAACTTTTTTAAAAACCTTGATATTCTATCAATTTAAAAACTTTTAATTAAACCTTGATATTCTAGTTACAAATAGGACTGATCTTATATATTTAGTTTAATAAAACTTTAATTGCAAGAATAAATTAAAAAAAATTATTTAATTTGATATTTTTTATTTTTTCAAAATATTTTACATATTACTATTTATCTTTTTCATAATTATGCTTTACACAATTTATAAATTTAAATATTTCTATTTAAAAAATCGTTCTATTTAATTTTTTTATTTTGTTCTAACTACTTTATTATTTAATTTTGTAGTTAATAAATTAAAATTGTTTTATTTTTATTTTCTCATTTTGAATTTATCAAGTAAATTATTTTTCTTCTTCTTTAGTCTCTAATAATCTATTAATCAACTTAGAATAAAGAAGTAGACTAAAGAATTGAAGATATAAAAATAAAAAATAATGACTATAGCATTTTATTCATGCAAACCATAGGATATTTAAAAAACATTTAATAAAACAAAAACTTTTAACAAGCCTCATTTAAAACTTAATAATGTCATTTCTGAAATAACCTGATTGAATGACTAACTTAGCGGACCTTAACCCGGTCTTAATCGGTTCGGATCTTAACCCGCTCTTAATCGGTTCGGATCTTTACCCGCTCTTAATCGGTTCGGATCTTAACCCGCTCTTGATCGGTTCGGATCTTAACCCGGTTTAAACGGGTCGGACCTAAACTTATAGTGTGTGTGTGAGAGAGAGAGAGAGACTGTAATTCGGAAGCGCAGCAATGGCAAGAACCGCTCTCCTTCACTTGCTGCGATCACAGAGCTCCCGCCACGTGTGCAGAACCACTCCTTCAGGTTCTCTTCCTTCGCTATCACTGTTTCTGCTCTCTCTTTCACCACTCTTTTGCATTCTCAACGTTACCTTGCACACCAACCCCAAAAGTTTTTAACTTTTCACGATCTCTGTGTGGGTTCTTCATTTTTTTGTGGTATCCCTTGAACCGGGTTACATGGGCACCCTAAAGATCTTACTGTCAATCTAAAGATTCTATTTTTTTCTACCTTTTTTCGAATGAAAGAGAAACGTTGCTTCAAATTTTGTTATGTAAGATTTGTGAAACGTGCTGAATATCAATTTTTAGTTTACTTGTCCCGTTTACGGATCTGGAATTGTTTAGCACCTTAGTTGCTTGATTTGAGGCTTAAATTTAATGAAACTGGAACGAAACTTATCTCTAGTGGTTCTCAATTTTGGAAAGCAAAGTGATTCGGTGTGATAAGTACTGGTTCAGGGTGAAAATAGATGAAGAAAAATGAAGAATTGTGAATTAGGGTTTGTTTGGATGAACTTCTTCCTAACTAATTTCAGCAAAAGTTTAAAATCATAGTTTTGAAAGACTAATTAATTTGGGATAGCTTCTAGAAAGTAGTTTTTAGATAAGTGATTTTTAATTTTTGGAAAATTAATTTCATCTCTTTTCATTTTCTGCCAACAGAAAAGTTTGTGTATAAAAATTCCTATTCTCTATATTACAATTCTCTGGGATTAGAATGAAAGATAAATTTAGGTATTTGAACCTGCCTTCAATCTACTCTTACACAGGCCATCTTTTTCAAATGAGACGATGATCATCCTCTTCTTATGAATGACTATTTTATTTTCTACATTTGATATCCTGCTTGAGGCCGACCTACTGACGAATTGTTACTAACTAACATGGTTGTAAGGTTATTTGACACCTAGGATTTTATGAAACTGACTCAATTGAATCATTTGTTCTGGTTTGATTTATTTCCAAGCCATGGTTGATCACGGTTTCAGTTCTTGCCAAATGCTAATACTCTGTTAGTAATGACAAAACCCATCAAACGACACAAAAGTAGGAGCCAGTGGCAGAAAAAAACTGCTTCATACATTAGTTCAAATCAGGACCCAGTAAATATCTTTAAACACCCAACCCATGTGGTTCCTTTCATGTAGTGCTGTCTTGAGAAAACATCCCTTATATAATTTTTAATATGATCTGAAATCCGTTGTTAATTTTTCATTTTAGTCTTGTAATGTGTGTCGCACCTCCCTCTTAAAATGATTCTCATATAGCAAAACTAAATTGGTTATGTTCTATAATTATAAGTAGCTCTTTGATGTTTCTGATTGCATCTAGTTAGAATCCCATGCCTATTAGAGTGTTTTCTTATTTATTGTTGTTGTAAAAGAAGATACCTATTAATATTTTTATTTGTGTATTCATTTGCTTCCATGGTTCAGTATACCAATGTTTTAGGTCCTCAACCTGTGGACGGCCCTTTAGACCCAATCCATCTTTTAAAACTTCCTCCCATCTTACTGCTTTCCAAAGAAGATGGGCATCACCAGCTCCAGCTACAGAGGAAGATGACAAGATTAGCATTGGACCTCATGGTGGAGGACAATCAGTGGAAGATGACAAGGAAACTGGAGTTGTTTACCATGGCCCCATCTCAAACACCATAAAGAAAGTGAAACTTTTGTCTCTCTCAACTTGCTGCCTCTCGGTGTCTCTCGGTCCGGTCATAACCTTCATGACATCCCCCGACATGAATGTCATCCTGAAAGGTGCCCTGGCGTCAACTGTAATATTCCTGAGTGCCTCTACAACTGGTGCCCTTCATTGGTTCGTTAGCCCATACATTCACAAACTCAGGTGGCAGCCAGGTTCCGACAGCTTCGAGGTGGAAATGCTGTCCTGGCTGGCATCTTCAATTCCCAGGACTATCAAGTTTTCCGATATTCGACCACCGGAAACCCAGAGGCCTTTTGTGACCTTTAAGGCCAATGGGAGCTTTTACTTTGTGGACGCAGAGCACTGTCACAATAAGGCGCTTCTGGCTAGACTCACCCCACAGAAAGGGACTCGTGATTCAGCTTTCAAAAACCTGTGATCTGAAACACACTGTTTTGAGCTTTCAGGTATTTTACTGATAGCATTAGAAGAGTAAGGTATGGCCCTGCATTAATTTCAGTCTGCATGGAATTTTGTTCTACACTCGAGATTCGATCTCTTGTTCAGATACCACAAACTGTTAAGTCTGCTGAATAAATTAGTAGCAGTAGTATTTTATGCAAATTCTGTAATTTTTGCAAGCTTTTGTCACAATTATTAATGACTTTCCTCTCTTTTTTCCTTTGATTCTACGTATGTGTACATGAATGGTCTTGTCTTGTTTTTTTCTCCATGAACACGGTCCACACAGAATCTCAAAGCTGGCATTCAAGGACTAATCTGCAGCTCATTGCTGACCAAACATCATTTTAAGCCACTAAACTGTCCTGTTTAATTCTATCTAATTTTGTCTCTACTTTTTTATATATATTCTGGATTAGATTTTGTTACCCATCTCTCTTATTTGGATGTGTTTTCGTAGTTAATTGATATTTATAGTGTTTGATAATTTGGAAGTAGAGAAGGGGTGGAAGAGACGAGTTGTTCCAATGGAAAAAAAAACGAAAAATTTAAAAAAATATTGGTGCCCATGGATTAAAGATACTTCTAAGGTTGATGGAAATGTCATTTGTAAGAAATTTCTCAGGCTTTTTCAGCGCATTAGAAATAAAAATATATACGACGATTATGTTTTAGTTTTATTAATACTGACTTCTTACGTACTTTTTGTTTATTTGGGCATCTATATAATACGATACGGATACGTGATACATAAAATATCTAAAATATAAGATATGAGAATACAAATTTATATATTATATAATTATAAATTATATAATTATAAATTATATAAATTGATAATAAATATTTATGTGGATAAGTATCTTTCAGAACAATGTTTTTTTATAATTGATTCACAAAAATTTGTTTCTTATTTTTATAATCATTATAATTTATACAATAAAGTTTGAATTTTTAGAAAATTAACGTATTTTTTTTAATTATTTTTTTAATTATGTTACAATTGTCAGAAATCTAACAAATATTTTTTGAATTGAACATTTCATAATATGTTTTACAAATATCATACTAGTTTCGGTATCCGATACTAGTATCAAATACCGACACGACATTTAAGAGGAGTGTCCGAATTTTATAGTTTATAACACTCTAAAAATATGGTTATTTTTAGCAAATAATTTTAGCAGAATTAAAATTTGTGTTAGCTCGAGAGGTTCGAATGAATTTTAAAAATACTTTTTAAAAAAAACCCAAACTAATTTAGCGTGGCATTGATAAAGATGATTATAAATTAGGTTCAAAAAAAATTGTAAAGCTATAAGGCGAGAACAATAGAAACGATAGTAAAACATTTAATTTTATACTATTGTAGCTTAATCTTCGCTATATTTGATTCTGCTTTATACTTCTCAATGGGTTCTACCAATTATAAATTATTACAAGTAGTCTTGTGTTTCTCAAATTCAACGTATTGAATCCTTCACTAAGTAACTGTCTTTATTTTTTAATGTCTTTGTCTAATCCTCAAAAATCTTCGCCTAATTTTTATAATTATCACACTAGATTAAACTTTTTCTAATACTTTTTTTCCTACTCTATTAAATTCTTACACGCACTCAAATATATTAATGTTTATAGTTTTAGCACTTATAATAATCCCATTTTAAATATATTTAGTATTCAAGATTGACGTAATAGTATTTGGTTGTTTACATAATATGTATTTTTTTCTATTTTTATTTGGTGTCTTAATTTTTATAAGGTAGAACTATTCTTTCTTATATTTTTATAAAAGTATACTTGCATATATTATTTAATATTAAAATGTTATAATAAAAATGTCAAAACCAAACATAATTTTGAAAAGGTATACTTTGTTAAATAAAATAAAATGTTATTAAATTTATAATTTTGCGTATCATCTTCAATAAGATATAACTAAAATACGTCAAGTTATTTTAATTTTTATTTGATAATTATTTTAGAAAATCTAGAAGATATAAGTGCATTTTTTTTCTTACTTTATAACAAATGTAGACATAAATAAAATAAAATGTGTAAAGTTCATGACATGTAAGATGAAATACTTGAAAGTTAATTTTTTTAATTATAAGGAATCAATTTGATTCACAAATCAATCAGATTTAAACATTAATCTTATCACAATAAATTCAATTTAAAAAAGATACTATTATTTGGAACAGATTCAACAAAAATAAGATTCTTTAGTCTTTTTCAGTGAAAATATTAAAATTATTGTTAAATATTAAATATTAGTTAAATGACTATCATTTTTTTTGAAAGAAAAAATGATAAAAAATATTTTGTTGACAGATCGTTTCAAATAACCCAAGTTTATTTTTGAAAAAGAAAACCAGGATCCAATGGCCAAAATCTGAAATCCTGATCTCAGAATTTTAATGTTGTTCTCCTTTTGTTATGAAAATAAATACTTTTATTATTGCTCTTCATTGGTAGTAGATACTAAAAGTAGATACAATTTATTTCCATATTATGGAAATAAATTAATTGACAATTATAATAGTGTAATTTTGTATGAAAAAATACAAGCATTTAAGGGATAAAGATCTAGATACAATTGATAATCAAAACACCTTTCCAACCTTTAATGTAAAAATATATTCCTAGAAAAAGTACACCCAAATTTCATTATTTTTCGTACGTCAAAAATATTAACTACCACAGCACACCTCAATAAAAACAATTATTTTTTAAAAAAAGCATCCTTAAAACAAATCCTTCTAAATTTGAAAAAAATGAAAGTTTAATTTGGTTATCCGTTGTTGAATATTTGCATGTAAAAGGAAAAGCAGACGATAAATAATAATGCAAGGCAGATAATATTTAAAACGACAGAAATGACAGATAACATTTAAAATGCTGAAAATAATTAGGAAACACGATTTAAAACACAAATATAAAAGTCCGATATTTAAAATGCAAACAAACCACGCAGCAAAGCCGTAAAACTTGCTGCGCTTACAAAAATGTAATCAGGGGTTCTCACAAAAACACAAAAAGACATAAAAAGACATAATAATAGTAAAAGAGCCGCCACCGTCGATCAAGAACCCAATTCTGGGAACAAAAGTTCGGAGATGATGGCGGAAACTTCAAACTAAGTACGAAAAACAATCTACCTAGCGATGACACAAGAGTACAAGCAAGAAACCAGCATTTATTATAACCATCCCCTGTTGAACCGCCCAGCACGATTCACTTCTTCTTCTGTGCGGCCTTGGTAACCTTGGCTCCAGTGGGATCCTTCTTCTCCACGCTCTTGATGACTCCCACAGCAACAGTTTGACGCATGTCCCTCACAGCAAAACGACCAAGAGGGGGATACTCAGAGAAAGTCTCCACCACCATGGGTTTGGTTGGAATCATCTTAACAAATCCAGCATCACCATTCTTCAAGAACTTAGGCTCCTTCTCGAGCTCTTTGCCAGATCGCCTGTCAATCTTGGTCATAAGTTCAGCAAACTTGACAGCAATGTGGGAGGTGTGGCAATCCAGAACAGGGGCATAGCCATTTCCAATCTGACCAGGGTGGTTCATGATGATAACCTGGGAGGTGAAGTTAGCAGCCTCCTTGGCAGGATCATCCTTGGAGTTTGAAGCAACATAACCACGCTTGAGATCCTTAACAGCAACATTCTTCACATTGAACCCCACGTTGTCACCGGGGAGAGCCTCTGTGAGAGCTTCATGATGCATCTCCACAGACTTAACTTCAGTTGTCAGTCCAGATGGTGCAAAAGTCACCACCATACCAGGCTTGATGACACCAGTCTCAACACGTCCCACAGGCACAGTTCCAATTCCTCCAATCTTGTAAACATCCTGAAGAGGAAGCCTGAGAGGCTTGTCAGATGGCCTCTTGGGCTCAGAGATCTGGTCAAGTGCATCAAGCAAGGTAGGTCCCTTGTACCAGTCGAGGTTTGTGGACCTCTCAATCATGTTGTCTCCCTCAAAACCAGAAATTGGTACGAAAGGAATTTTGTCAGGGTTGTATCCCACCTTCTTCAAGTAGGAAGAGACTTCCTTCACAATTTCATCATACCTAGCCTTGGAGTACTTGGGTGTAGTAGCATCCATCTGATACAGAGAAAGACAATTAAGATTTTTTAAAATAAATTAAACTTTAAAGAAATTGACCGAGGAGTAATTACTGAAAGGCTTAACATCCAAAACATAAATTACCTTGTTACAGCAACAAATCATCTGCTTCACACCAAGAGTGAAAGACAGAAGAGCATGTTCACGAGTCTGTCCATCCTTAGAAATACCAGCTTCAAAACCACCAGTGGTAGAATCAATGATGAGAACAGCACAGTCAGCTTGAGATGTTCCGGTAATCATATTCTTAATGAAATCCCTGTGTCCGGGAGCATCAATGACTGTGCAGTAGTACTTAGTGGTTTCAAACTTCCACAAGGCAATATCAATTGTAATTCCTCTTTCACGTTCAGCCTTGAGCTTGTCAAGCACCCAGGCATACTTGAATGACCTCTTGTTCATCTCAGCAGCTTCCTTTTCGAACCTCTCAATCACACGCTTGTCAATGCCTCCAAGCTTGTAGATCAGATGGCCAGTGGTGGTGGACTTCCCAGAGTCGACATGACCAATGACCACAATACTGATGTGAACCTTTTCCTTACCCATAACTGCGTTTGAGTATCTGCAAAAAGCAACAACTAAATGCATACATTAGCATCATCTTAAACCAAAAAATAGCCACATCACACAAAGGAGATGGGTTCGCATATACAACAAACCATGGATAATCATAAATAATATATTGGGTAATATCTAAAAACAAAGTTTACATTATGCATACCAATTAAAAGTAACGGCAATATATAAGAAGAAATCACACAACAAGCTTTATATTACAAGACATGTATAACCATTAAAACATTAAAATATCGGGTAATCTCCAAATTCCTTGCACACAAACTTCATATAAAGCAGGCATACAACTATAAGCAACGCAGACAACAAGCTATTAGTAGGTATAATTCATTAGAGCAAAGGGAACACAAAACAGATTACATACAGAAATAAAAATATTGACGCATTGACACGTCAAAATTAAGTTACTACGCCACATGCAAACAATGTATTCAAGACACCCACACATAAGTTACTACACCACAAAAACAAGGTATTCAAGACACCCACATGCAAACAAGGTATTCAAGTCACCCACACATATGTTACTACACCACATCCGAAAAAGGTATTCAAGACACCCACGCATTTATATGTCTATCTCGTAAAGTCAGCAACTTGAATCGATTAAAACCAAAAGGTTAAACCACACATTTATCATGTCATCTCGTAAAATCAGCGACTTGAATCGATTAAAATAAAAGGTTAAACCAAACAATTATCATGTCATCCCGTAAAATCCGCAACTTGAACCAATTAAAACCAGTGGGTTAAACCACACATTTATCATGCCATCTCAAAAAAAAAATGCGACTTGAATCGATTAAAACCAAAAGGTTATAGATCCATCCATCAGAATTGAGAAAAATCTTAAACAAAAAGCAAAAGTTTAACCAGATCTGGATCCATGGATTTGAATATAAAAAACACACAAATCCACAAAAATCAAATCAAATCTGAGTATTTCAAAGGTACAAAACCAAACGAAAAAAAAAATCATTTTTTGAAGACATCTTACCGATTATAACCAATAACTCAGACAAAAATTCGAAAAAAACATGAAATTCATGTGAAACAATTAAAATTCATCAACAAAACAGAGATATATTGAAGACATAAACAACATATAGAAAACCATATTCAGCAGGCAACACAATCCAATAGGATAAGCATGAATAGAAGAATTAAAACTAATGAAACGGCATAAGAAAACGTACCTAGAAGAAGCTGCGCTAAAACCCTAGCCGCAAGAGAAGAAAGGAGAATGATAGAGTGAAGAGAAGTGAGGAAACGAGGGTTAGAGGGTTTATTTATAGGCTACAAGTTTTTTCCTCTGTTGACGAAAATACCCTTATTATTTTAAGTAGTTCCATTTGGATCCTTTTTGCTTTCGCTTGCTGTGCGGGAGGCCCCGAGAGTGTCGTGATGAAGCCCTGGTTAGGGTTTAATTATGCGCCCACCAAAACGACGTAGTTTAGTGCAGTTTCCAAAACAAATCTTTTAAGTATGGTATAATAGATTAGTTTTACATCATATCATTTTTATATTTATGTATTATCTTTATTTTAATGTATTTTTCTTTAATTAATTAATTTTGCAAAAAAATAAATTTGCATCAAATATTAAAAATAATTTTGTCAAATATAATAATTTCATCGAGTTGGTAAAAGAACTTTAAAAAGTAATGTAATTTAATTTTTATTTTTTCTATTTAATTATAATAAAAAAAGTATTAAACAAATTTAAATTTATAACATAATAAATATAATTATATTAAAACAACTTTTTTATTCTCAATAATGATAAATCACTAATTTTGATTTGTTATTATTAATATAAAACTAAAAAAAGAAAAATATAATTTTGAATAAAAAAAATGTGTTTTTTCAATAAATTTGGTAACTATTTTACTTTTGTAAACTAATATATTCTCATTTTGTAGAAAGCAATTATTAATTTTAAATTTTAAATGTGTAGTCGTTGAAACTTTTTAATTTTTTTTCCTATCATTGTCTATCTTAAAAATTATAGTATTTCTTTTTTTATAAAAGTTTCCATGTCATAATTTTTTATTATTTAGTTTACTATTACTAAATATCATGCAATATATTATATTTTTATTTGTTTACAGTTATTAAATATCATGTAATATTTATATTTTTTTTTACAGTTACTAAATATCATGCAATATATTATATTTTTATTATTTTATGTAGTAGAGATTTAAGTAAAATTCTATAAATATCTCATTAATATAATTTATTTTTTTATAAAATTTGGTTTTTTTAATATGAATAGTTAAATTGCATGATTTTTAATTATAAATTTATAAAATTTAGATCTTATATAAGACTTGTGATTTGTCAATAATCTAAATAAACAACAAATTGTAGAAAAATTAATATTTAAAATTAAATAAAATATTATTATTCATATATATTATATTAAGAGTGTATATTTATAATTTATTTTAATAAATACAAATATATTATACTCATCTATCAATATGATTCCTTTTTATAAATAAATTTTAAGAATGATATTATAGTTTCCTTTTTATAAATAAATTTTAAGAATGATATTATAGTTTAGTTTCGTTTTGAAAACTATTTTTCCAAAACAATTACCAAACAACTTTCTGTTTTTTCTTCTTCCATTTTCATTGTGATTTTTTTAACTTTTTATTTATTTCACGTTGTAATTCAATTTTTATTTTTCTTAAGAAAATCAAATAAATCATAATACTTAACAATCTATTTTTTTTTTAATCTTGATAAGAATAAGAAAATAATAAATATTTTTTTAAAATTAAAAGAATTATAAATGATATATTTTATATAAATTGATTATTATTATTATTATAACTGAATTAATAAAGATATTCATTAACAATAATTTTATTTCCTTTGAATAATATGTTGAAAAATATCATAAATATCAATCTTTATTTTTATTTGGACTTCACTTTAAAAATAATTTAATGTTTTTTTCTTTAAAATATATATATATATATATATATATATAATTTATATTTAAAAGATACAAAAAAAAAAATATATATATATATATATCATTTAGATAAATATAAATACACATAATAATAGTAAAAATAAAAAATGCAGTTAAAAGACGCAAGAGTTTGTCCGTAATTTTTATTAGCAATCGTTAAGTGACAATAAATAAAATAAAATTTTAAAACTAAAAAAATACTTTGTTAATTGCTGAAATTACAAAATGACAAAATAAATTAATAAAATAAAATATTAATAAATATAAAATAGGAAATTCATATTTGTATAATAACAATTGAAAAAAAAAATAGTTTAAAAAAAGCAGTACCAATTTCTCCGCTCTCTCCAAATAACATGGTCCACATCTAATAAATTTTTAAAACTAAAGGTTCATACATATCAACATATTCAGAAAAAATGTTTGCATATATGTTTTATGTGTACTCTTTGTGAAAAGCATGAGAAATTTATTCAACATTTATTTTTTTGAATGTTCTAATGTTTTGCATATTTGGAGTTGGGTTTGAAAAAAATTTCTTACTCCTCATTTCTCCTAAAATCTAGGATCTTCTTTTTTTTATTAAGAGTGATGGTAGTCATTTGCTTAAATTGATTAAGCTTGTTGTGATAATTTTTTTATTTGGATAATATGGCGTATGCGGAATTATACTATAGATTTTAGGATAAGATTGATGTTTCTAAGGCTATTATAGTAATTAAAGATTTAGCTTGTCTAGTGAAAAATTTGTCTAAAGCTTCCATGAAAAATGATATGTTGTATTTCAACATGATTAAGTTTTTTGGTATTAATACTCGTACTGGTAAAGTTTTTCCTCCTCCTCCGGTTATATGGGAATTTTCTTCACTGGACTGGATTAAAATTAACACTTATTGGTGTTTTCCATGTGTTTCTTGAAGTTCATACTACTATGATTGTTGAGTTTTATGGAGTTATACATGTTATAGATGAAGCTCAAAAGATGAAACCATGATGATTCTGGCTTAATGTGATTATGTTTTTGTTTGTGCTGTGTTTTACTGCTAGGATCGTGACGATGAAATATTTGTCTTAATTACGATGAAAAAAATAGGTTTATTATTACTCATATTTTTCGTAAAGGGAATGTATGCTGATAAGTTGACTAATTTAAGATTTATTCATGAAGAATCCTTTTATTGATATACTAGACTTTCATCTGGTTTATTCTTATAATTCTTTATAATATGTATAATCTACTTATATTTTGGTTTAGAGTCTTCTATATTTTTGTATTTTTGTATTTTTTAATAATAATACTTTTTTCATGTGATGGCAGATGATTGTTGATGTCAAGTTGCATAACGAGATGAAAACTTTTATATAAAAAAATAAACAATTCTAATAAAAAATATTTTTTTATATATAGAAATAGATTATTATTATTATGACAAATAATTTTAATTAATCATCCTACATGTGGTTACTGAATATAATAAGATAAAATATTGGCTCAACATGGTTGCCACAAGGTAGCATATTTTTACGTGTAATACCTAAATGTGTTCTTTATTTATAATTAGCGAAAATATATGTGTCCGTAATTTTTATATAATATTATTAAATTGTACGTTTATAAACATTATATATTTTCCAATTAATATACTTATAAGATATTTAAAAATATTACCTATAGGATTTGGATATCGGTTTATTATCAACAGAAAATATTTTGTTTAATAAATCTTAATCATATATTAAGTAAATTACTTAATACTAAAAAAACATAGACGCTTTTTTTCATTGTTATTCATATTTTTTATTTTTTATTATTATATGTATATTTATGTTTATTTACATTAAATATAGATATATGTATTATATAAATATATGTATTCGTATCTTTTAAATATCAAATTATTTATATATATATATATTTTAAAGAAAATTATTAAATTATTTTTAAAGGAAAGATCAAATAAAAACAAAGATTGATATTTGAAATATCATTTGTTTTTGTATTATTCAAAGAAAATAAGATTCTTTATTAATTAAATTATAACAATAATCAAATTATATAAAACATATCATTCCCAATTCTTTTAATTTTAAAAATTTTATTTATTATTTCTTTATTTGCATATTCTTATTATTGCTAAGGATTATGATTTATTTGATTTTTATAAAAAAAATAAAAATTGAATTGCAACGTGAAATAAATAAAAAGTAACAAAAAGACATGAGGAAAGTGAAAAGACAAAACAAAAAGTTGTTTGGTGAACCCCAAATTTTCAGTACGATAAACAAGAAAAACTAAATAATTTATATATATTTATATAATTTTGTTTTGGAAAAACAATTTTCAAAACCAAACCAAACTATAATATCATTATTAAAATTTATTTATAAAAAGGAATCATTTTTATATGTGGATTAAAATAAATTATAAATTTATACTCTTAATATAAATATGTGAATAATAATATTTTATTTGATTTTAAATATTAGTTTACTTATAATTTGTCGTTTATTCAGATTATTGAGATCTAAATACCATATAGAATCAAAATTTTCTAAATTTTAAGTAAAAATAATGCAATTTAACTTTTCATATTAATAAAATCAAATTTTAAATTTACTAATTTTATAAAAAAAATTACATTAGTGAGATATTTATGAAATTTTACTGAAATCTCTACTATATACAAATAATAAAAATATAATATATTGTATGACATTTGTAACTGTAAACTAAATAATAAGAAATGAAAATTATAATTTTTTAAGAGAGATGAAAATATAAAAAAATTTTAAGAACAACGTCTACACATTTAAAATTTTAAATTGGCAAGTGCTTTCTACCAAATAGCAGTATTAGTTTAAAAAAAATAGTTACCAAAATTATTGAAAAAAACACAATTTTTTTTCCTATTCAAAATTCATTATTTATATTCTTTTTTTTAGTTTTAGTTTTATATTCCGTCTAGACTAGAGTATTCAGAAGAGCATACCTTTACTCTCAAACCTTTTTTTATAAACATTTCTTCAACAATCATCATAGATGAAAATATAATCTCAACATCCAGAATAATATCATTCAACAATAATCTCTTTTATCATCTACATGTTAGTACCAACATTCTTAACCGCTTTTACTTGCATTTAATAATATACTATAGCTAATTCGATTATTATTGCATTTAATTAATTATATTTTTCCTATAAACTTACCAAAAAATTTGGGTTGACCTTGTAGCGAACTTTTGGACCTATGTCTGCCCCAGATCGAGCTAGACATAACTGAGTCAACCGAACTGACCATACCTGAACATTGGACCAATACAACAATAAACCAAAATTAATGACTTAGTAGTTTTGAGAATGAAAAATTATTTTAATATAATTATGTTTATTTTGTCATTGAACTTATTTAATATATTTTTTATTGTAATTAAATAAAAGAGAATGAAAATTGTATTGCATGATATTTTTAAAATTTTTTATATTACATGACATTTGTAAATTTAACTATTAAGTTGGTTATGTTTTTTACAATATATCAATAATTTATAAATTACAAGTGTTAATAAAAGTAAGATGAGTAATTAATTGTATCAACAAACAATAATTTATTTTTCAAACTTAATATTAATTATATTAATAAGAGTATAATTGGTAACAAAATGTGTAGAACAGAAATAGATATATAATTGTATAAAATTATAAATATATAGTGATTCAATATAAAACTATATAATTACTTATATAATAAATTTTAAAACTGCAAACTATTACGAAATGGACTTTAAGCCTAACTCAACCCCATAAAACCGGTTCATAGGGTTGAGGTTTGCCCTCACGCTGAGAGTGATAGATAGAAGCTCCTCGTGCGTGGGACTATATATTATGGGTGGGTGACACGATAGGCCCAACACAAACACTCGCTAGGATAGGTTCGAAATGACTCTGATACCATATTAAGAAGTGGACTTTAAGCCTAACTCAACCCCATAAAACCGGCTCAATGAGGTGAGGTTTGCACCCACTTATATACTATGAAAAGCTCTAATCTCTAGTCGATGTGGGATCTCCAACACAAACTTTTACAAATTTTAAATATTTGTTTGTATTATAAAACTATAATAAATTTAAAAAATTCATAAATCTATAATAAATAATTTATATGATAAATTTAAAACTATATAAATTATACAAATATAAAATTATAAAACTAAATTACATAATAAAACCTATGAAATTATGTAATAATAGTTATAAAATAATATAAGAATGTAAAATTATGTAAAGTTCTATACAATTATAATTGATTATATAAGGTATCATAAAATTATATAAACCATTTAAAAGTGTGTAAGTTATGTAAATTATAGAACTATGTAAAATTATACTATTGATATAATAAAATTATAAATTATACAACTTGTATGATTAATTTAAATAACAAATTTAAAAGTATTATAAATTTGTAAAATTTATAAAATCTGACTTTAAATTATCTAATAAATTTTATTTCAAGAAAGTATTTCAGTTTTAGATTTTTTTTTTAAATAGTAAACTTGCAACACAAAAATAAAAAGATTGGGTGGGTAAAGCTTCGATAAACCTTAGGGTATTATCCCATTCTTGTTGGTCGTCAACTTTAAAAGATAATTAATTTAAGTATTTTCAATACTTTTGCATCCTTTTGAACTTCTACCAATCCTTTTGCTTGAAGTATTTGCAACCTTCTTGTTAATTTTTTTTGGGCAACTATTTTCTAAAAGAGGTTAATACTTTAACAAAGAGGGTAATAGTTTTATTAAAATTTTACATTCATTTTTTATATTTTAATTTTATTGTTTTTTAATATTAAATTTTGATTTGGCTTGAATGGAATGTTGAACTTTGTAAGATTATCAAGATTAAGATCAAGGTTTAAAAAAATTGTAGCAGCAAACAATGTAAAAACATAATGCATATGGTAATGTTCTTCGAGATCTTTCCATTTCAAGTTTAGAATAACTTTTATGTTCATCAAACGCCTTATGCAAGGGTTGTATATTGGAAGTTGTAGAATCTATCACCATATGAATTGAATCTGTGTCTTCCATGACAAATAAGTTGAAAAAAATAATACAAATTACCAAACTTCCAACTTATATAATATCTAATAGATCAAATCAACAGTGGGCATAAAAGTCATAAAAGCTTTGCCCACAAATTGGGTTTAGGATTCACTAAATTTAACATCTTATTTAAAAAGTATTATTCACCAAATTATTCATTATTAATTTTTTGACAATATCTTTGGCGGCTTGATTCACACTAAGATTTCCAAAAACACTACTAAATACATAAATTTGACATGAAAACATAATAACTTGCCAAAAATAATTCAGGATCCAAAAATTTCATATAAAAGAAAAAAAAAACTAAAAAATCTTTCATTGCTTTGTTAGGTGTGTACTTTTGGAGTGGAATGTCAAGGAAATCGCTCAAATTAAACCAAAATTGAGAGAGAATTGAATGGTAAATAAAAACTCAAATCTGCCTTGAATAAACATTTTCATACAAAAATATATAAAAAAAAAAGAAAGCAATAGAAACAAAGATGTTCAAATCCTATAATCGTGAATGAAATGAAACTTTGAAGCTTCTTTTATAAAACTCTGAATTTGTATTAATTATCCCGTTCATTTACATCTCAAACCTCAAGAGCCATTAAAACATTTCACCGATTTTATTCCCAAACGTTGGCTTCCACATCATAATCTCCACTTAAGCGACGTGGCTTCGACGACTACTGCCAGTGAAGAACCTTCCAAAACTTCAAAACGACACCGAGAACCATTGAAACATTTCACCGATTTTATCCCCAAACGGTTGACTTTTGCATCGTAATCTCCACCTAAGCAATGGGGCTTCGACGTCTATTGCCAATGAAGAACCTTCTAGAACTTCTAAACGACATAGTATTTGAAACAACCTTTTATTAAATAGTATTACTTTTAAATAATAAAAATTAAAAAGTAACTAAATATGAACAAAAACGGACATAACTTGCTCATATCCCTTTTCTCATATCCTTTTTCTTTCTTTCGTACTTGCAACCATTTGTTTTGGTAGTTCCTCTCTCTTTGGGTATTGTTGATTCTCTTTAACTTTAGGTGTTCTCTAACTAGGGATACTTTTGAACTCTTTGGTGAGTGATACGACCCAAATCCATAAAGAGATGACCATGAATGTCAACCTTGAAGGGTCATCTCAACAAGCAAAAGAAGAGGTCGTCAATAAGAGGAATGGTCAAGGACCACAACACTTGAAGTTCTTCTTAATAGTGTTCTTAATATTAAGGCCCAAGCCCAACACATGTTTTCATCATCCATCATGCCTCAGAAGATTACTTAGAGCAAGGGCACAAGCATTAATAGATGAGCTTCAATTGATATATATTTTTGTAATTTATTTAGAATAGATTTAAATAGAACATAAAATGGAGGTGTGGATAGGAGTTTAGGGCTTATGAGAAGAAGTAGCAAAGTTACCGTTTCCATGTGAAATCACACCTTCCATGTGACTAGTTTTGGGCAGCATTTTCAAATGGTTTCCATTTGAATTTCCCACATATTTCCTTCATGAAAATCGAACCTATATCACTATAAATAGGGATGCTTGGTTCATGTAAAGACACATTGAAATTGAAGTAAAGTTACTATACTCAAATTGAGTGAGAATTTGTGAGACTTGTTTCTCCTTTCCTAGTCTTATCTTGTGAGTCTTTGGGAGCTCTCAAGTGGTGGCAACCTTCACTCATCTTGGAATCTATTCACCTTCCAAGTGGCGTGTTCCTCTTCCCTTGCTTCAACCACATAAGTTTCCCTATCATTCATCTTATAATTCCATTTCCATTCCATATCAAATTCAAAACATGTCTTGCTCATTTGTTATTGTTTTCAATCAGTATAATAATATTAGTTTTTGAATCTAATCGGTTGATTTGTGTTGTATTTTGAATTCAATCGGTTCAATCTCTTTGTTTGATGTTTTTAATCGATTAAATTGTTCTTGTTCTTGTGTTCATGTTTCCGCACAATGTTTAGCATTCACTCATCACCTATACTTGTGTTCTTCCTTTGATATTTGGAAATTAACCTCCACATCTACTTAACACTTGTTAAGTTAATGTCTAGTGGGAATTTTCCTTAGATTTCTCACCTTAATTGCTTAAGAATTCATATCCTAATTCTAAAAAGTGTCACCTAATGAATCAACCTAAAATCAACTCACATTAGTGAGTATTTGTGGTTTCAATTTGATTGCTTTCATGTCGAACTCACGGTGCCTCCTTGCGTCCTGAATCTATCATTGACTTTCTCTCCTCTTAGTTGCCTTATAAAATGAGACACGTTTATGCTTCAAACGCTTTGGGAAGTGCGAGGAGGATGAAGCAATGTAGTTGTTGTTGTACAATGGTGATTGAAGAGGGACCGAGACAGGTGAGAATATGAGAAGAACATGGAGCGTGAAGGTAAAAGGTTCAAGATGTGTCAAAATTTATGAGCATTTTTTTATTTGGAGTTGAAATATAAAAAGGAAAAGGAAGTGGGTGTAAGATACCCTCCTTTCATTATGCAATTATTTTTTCAAAATAAATTATCTCTTTCAATTCAAAACGATTGCTCCATTTTTATTTTATTTTTATAAAAGTTTTCATGTTAGACATCACTATGCAACTTGACATCTCAGCTAGGCTGACACCTCAGGTAACAACAATCATCTACCATCACATGAAAAAAGTATTATCAAAAAAAGAAAAAGAAATAAAATACAAAAATATGGGGGATTAGACCAAAACCAACATGTTAACAAAAACGGTACATAGATAGACTATACCTATTCATAAAGAATTATAAGAACAGACTAGATGGAAGTCTATTATACCAATGAAATGATTCTCTATGAATGAACCCTAAATTAGCCAACTTATCAGCACATGCATTCCCCTCACGAAAAATATGAGTAACCCTAAATCTGATTGTCCCACAGTAATTAAGACAAGTATTCCATCGACTACGAAACATCCACGAAACATTAGTCCTAACAGTAAACGTAACACAAACCATTATGTAATTTTAAATTTATTTATCTCTCGTAAAACAGACCCTCCCTCTCATTATGCAATTAATTTTTAAAATAAATTATCTATTTCAATTCAAAACGTTTGTTCCATTTATTTTAAATATTTTTAAAAAAATAAGAAATAACACAATGCCCAAAATACTAAAATAAAATCAAGTATTAATCTAAATATAAAATAGAAAAAAAAATTAAAAACAATTAAGTGGAGAATCCATAAAAAAAAATGGATGGCCATTGTACAATGTTTTTCATGCTGTTGCATAATATTAGGCATTCATTGATTGATAAGTCCTTAACATATGGTTACTGAATATAATAAGGTAAAATATTAGCTCAACATACAAAGTAACATATTTTTACGTATAATACCTAAATATATGTGTTCTTTATTTATAATTAGCGGAAATATATGTGTCCATAATTTTTATATAATATTATTAAATTGTACGTTTATAAACATTATATATTTTCAATTAATATATTTATAAGATATTTTAAAATATTACCTATTGGATTTGGATAATATTTTGTTTAATAAATCTTAATCATATATTAAGTTCGTTACTTAGTAGCAGAAATACAGACACTCTCATGTTTGTATATTCATATTTTTTATTTTTGTTATTATTATATGTATATTTATATTTATTTAAATGAAATATAAATATAAATATAAATATACGTGTATTAGTATCTTTTAAATATTAAATTATTTATATATATATTTTAAAAAATATTAAATTATTTTTTAAAGAAAAGAACAAATAAAAATAAAGATTGATATTTGTAATGTTTTTCTGCGTATTATTCAAAGGAAATAAAATTATTGTTAATAAATATCTTGATTAATTAAATTATAACAATAATTCAATTATATAAAACATATAATTCGTAATTCTTTTAATTTTAAAAAATTACAAAATTTTATTTATTATTCTTTTATTTGCATATTATTATTAGATTGCTAAGGATTAATATTTATTTGATTTTTATAAGAAAAACAAAAATTGAATTATAACGTGAAATAAATAAAAAGTAAAAAAAAAGATATAATGAAAGTAAAATAAGAAAAAACAGAAAGTTATTTGGTGAGTCACAATTCAGTAGGAAAAACAAAAAAGCTATATAATTTATATATATAATTTTGTTTTGAAAAAACAGTTTCCAAAACCAAATTAAATATAATATCATTCTTAAAATTTATTTATAAACAATAATCATTTTTATATGTGGATATAATATATTTGTATTTTTTTAAAATAAATTATAAATCTATAGTCTTAATATAAATATGTGAATAGTAATATTTTATGTGATTTTAAATATTAGTTTACCTACCATTTGTCATTTATTCAGATTATTGACAGATGCTAAGTACAATGTAGGATCCAAATTTTATAAGTTTTAAGTAAAAAACTTGCAATTCAACTATTTATATTAATAAAATCAAATTTTAAATTTACTAATTTTATAAAAAAATAAATTACATTGATGAGATATTTATGAAATTTTACTTAAATCTCTATTATATACAAATAATCAAAATATAATATATTTAATGACATTTAGTAACTTTAAACCAAATAATAGGAAATGCTTAATATGAAATTTTTTATAAAATATAAAATAATAAGAAGAGATAAAAACTATAATTTTTAAGAAAGATGAAGATATTTTTCTGGTTAATAAACATACTCCATATTTAAAATTTAAAATTGAAAAGTGTTTTCCACCAAATAATATTATATTAATTTACAAAAAAAAAACCAAAATTATTGAAAAAAACACAATTATTTTTTCCTATTCAAAATTCATTATTTATATTTTTCTTTTTTATTTTAGTTTTATATTCAATCTGGAATATTAAAAAAACCGTACATTTACTCGGGTCTCAAACCTTTTTTGTAAACAACAATTTTTATCAATGAGAATATAATCTCAACAACATCCATAATATAATCTTCAACAACAATAATATCATTCAAGAATAATCTGTTTTACCATGTACCTGTTACTTTCGGATACCAACATTTTTAACCGCTTTTACTTAATTAAATAATATACTATAACTAATTCAATTATTTTTCCATTTAATTAATTATAATTTTCACCTAAACTTACCAAAACAACCTTGACTTACCTTGTAACGAACTTTTAGACCTATGTCCGGTCTCGAGCTAGACATAACCGAACTGACCATACCTAAACGCTTGGACCGAGGTCCCGAACACTCTTGACCAGTACAACAACAAATCAAAATTAGTGATTTAATAGTCTTAAGAATGAAAAAATTGTTTTAATATAATTATGTTTATTTTGTTATAAACTTGAATTTATTTAATACATCTTTTATTGTAATTAAATAAAAGAGATAAAAACTATATTGCATGACATTTTTAAAATTCTTTTTACCATATTGCATGACATTTGTAAATTGCAAGACATTTATAAATTTAACTATTATGTTAACTATGCTTTTCACAATATATCATGCACTTAGATAATTTATAAATTACATTTCTATTAATAAAAGTATAATGAGTAATTATAAAATAACAAAATAATAAAATAAAATAGGAAAAAATTTGTGTAGACCAAATAACAGAATTTCCCTTTCAATCTTTTTTAAATTAATAAAAAATATCTTTTAGTAAATATTTATTTATGTAGGTTGATTATAAATATTTAAATGTAACTACTACATTATAAAATAATTTAAAATAAAATAGAAATATAATTTCTTATAAAAAAATATTCTTAAAAATATTTATAAAATAATTTAATATTTTTTTATAGATAATTTTTTTACTGTAAATAGTTAATTGAATTTTTAAAAATAGTTACGAAATACAAAGGGTAAAATAATAAAATAAATTATATCAATAAGAGTATAATTAGTAACAAAATATGTAGAACAGAAATAGATATATAATTTGTTTGTATTATAAAACTATAATAAAATTTAAAAAATTACATAAATCTATAATAAATAATTTATATGATAAATTTAAAACTATATAAATTATACAAATATAAAATCATAAAACTAATAAAACCTATGAAATTATATAATAATAGTTATAAAATAATATAAGAATGTAAAATTATGTAAAGTTTTATACAATTATAAATTGATTATATAAAGTATCATAAAATTATATAAACCATTTAAAAAGTAGGTAAGTTATGTAAATTATAGAATTATGTAAAATTATACTATTGATGTAATAAAATTATAAATTATACAACTTGTATGATTAATTTAAATAACAAATTTAAAAGTATTATAAATTTGTAAAATTTATAAAATCTGATTTTAAATTATCTAATAAATTTGATTTCAAACTAAAGTATTTCAGTTTTAGTTTTTTTTTTTTTAAATAGTAAACTTGCAACAGAGAAATAAAAAGATTTGGGTAAAGGATGATAAACCTTAAACCCTAAATTAGCTTACTGTCCCATTCTTTTTGGTCGTCGTCTTGGTGCTCACTGCTAAGACTGCAGCCTCCGCGGTATGAGTTCTCTCATTCTCCCCTCTTTGCAGTTTCCATTCCTAACAAAATTATCTTGTTGAATCCCTAACCAAGTGTATACTTGAGTTTCATTGATACTTTTCTCTTGGTCAACTTTAAAAGAGAATTAATTTCAGTCTTTTCAATACTTTTGCATCCTTTTGAACTTCTGATAATCCTTTTGCTTGAAGTATTTGCAAGCAACCTTCTGCTAATTTTTTGTGGGCAACTATTTTCTAAAAGAGGTTAATACTTTAACAAAAAAATATCATTGAAGAGTTACATTGAATCCTTTAACCTGGACAAGTGGTTCTCCTTTGTGGTGATTACTGAAATATTTTCCTTATCTGTTTTATGAAGTGTTTTCCAATCACCTTTAGACATTTAAATATATAATTTTTAGTCCAAATAGATGTTTGATATGAAAATACTTGGCATGACTATAACAAATCTATCTTCTGTCTTTTTTTATATAGATAAAGTCTTTTTGTGCTTTGAGACTGATTTGCATCTCTTATTGAAATTTTGTAAAACTTTGTGTGTCTAGAATCTCTGTTGATATTGCTACTGAATGGGAAAGTTGGGTAAGAAAGCCAGGAAGTTTGCAAAAAAGAATTTGCAGTCAGTTTTGAGGAACAAAAGGAAGTTAAATTCTAAGTTCAAAAGGAAAGCTTCAAAAAGTAAGGATTGTCTATCCTTACAAATATAATAATCTGTTTATTCTATGTCTATCCCTACATGTTGATTATTGATTAGCATTTTGATTTTTTATTATAATTTATTTAGTGTTTATATTGTCTGAGAATGCAATTTGCTTGTAAATCAAATTGATATTCATGCGTGAGTGTACTAATTTATGGGCAAGATGTCTCATCAGTTTGCATTTTTGTTGTTTTCTGCAAAATTTGACTGCCACAGGAGATAGTCATGATATTGAAGAAAACATAGAGAATGACGCAATAAATCCATCAAATGAAAGGTAAATAGTAACCTAGATATAATTATAGGTTGATTCTATTGACATATTCACTTTGTTTCTGTTTCTATTATACTTGTTTTTATATATTTTTTCTTTTATTTGGTAAATTTTGAACTATGTGGGTGTTTCCCACCAAAACATTATTTTTAAAGTAATTAAAAATTCTACGAGACACTGGGAGTTCTAATAAATGCAAATGATTGATGATGTGGTAATTTGATAACGAAATTACAATAATTAAGAACAAATAGGAAAATGCAGAAAAAAGAAAATGCTTGCACCAATTGAAATTCCTATGACTCCAAGAAAAGTGAAGTTGAAAAACACACATCTTTCCCTTCTCTCCCCCTGAATTACCTATATAACAGAATTGCTCTTTTTCTTTTAAGGAACTTTCTTTCTTATTTCTTATTTACGAATAAGCCTTTTTCCTAAGTGGAGAATCTAGCCATATAAGATCACTTGGTTTTATTGGGCCCTATTCGTAACTACCTGAATCGGGCACCTATCATAATTCATGGGGTTTTAATATGATCAAATTGTTTGGCTGGCTCTAACTATTCATAACTAACTAACTATTCATTTGTTGTTAACAGAAACGTAGTTGAAGAATTTCAAGACACTTCTCTTGATGCTATATTCAGTGAAGATGACAGTGAGGTTCTCGGAGATGATTCAGACAGTGATGGATTTCTTTCAGAGGTTTAGATTATAATTTATTGTTAAAACACTTCTCAGTCTTAATTTTGCATTTGCCTTAACTATTGTATATTTCATGTATTGATTTCTTGAGTTTGTGACCAGGACTCAAGCTTTTCATATGATAATGGAAGTGACAGTGAAAGTGAATGCTATATTGGGAGTTAGGATATTTCTACCTTTCAGTTCAAACCAAGTGCAATTTTCCCTTTTTATATGTTTTGATTAAACCTAACAAAGTTTTTTTTGTTGTCCAGACAACAAATCTGCTAGTTCCTTATCAGAGCAAAACAAAGATTTTTGTGCTGAACTTCTAAAGAAAACAAAAAAGTTGAACAAATTGAGAGAAAAGGTGATTTTCTTGTGTCTGATGGTTTTATAGTGGAATTTTCCATTTAAAATTTATTCTGTTAATTGGTGAATGGTTAATTGTTCCATAATTTCATATGGACGTACACCATTTTATTTGATTTGTACTTCTTTTGAACAATTATGTTATGCTAGCATCATTTTTCCTTTAGCAAAAAAATTATTGGATACAGGAGAGTACAAATAAAACTAGGATAAGAATACACTGAGACAGAAAAAGGTTAAACAACACATAACACGTCTAACAATATTTCAAGCTGTCAATATAACATTCCATGAAATATCCTGTGTTTGAACCCTGAAAGATTTTCTGTTCTGTTCTACTTGAGACTTACCCAGTTTTATACAGTAGTTGAAACATTTGCTGATCGTTTTTCCCCCTTCACATAAAACTTGTTATTGGAAAAAAAGGACCACACCTTAGTGAAGACAGACAATATGCTAAACAATCAGTGAACAAGTCCAACAATATTACAAAGTGTTGTCAATATAACTGTAACATGAAGCATTTTGTGTTTTAAGTTGAATCTTGAAACACTTGCTGTTCTACCCGAGTCTTATCTAGTTTAGTAGGGTAGTTTATACAAGTCATACATTCTTCTTACAGTGGACTTGTTAGCTCTGAAAGAACTAAAACATTTGATAGTCAAAGGAAAGAGAGGGTTTAATTGATATTATTTTCCATGAACTGGGAGTTGTATGTCTGGTTGTTGAATTTCATGTATATTGTTATTTTTCGTTTTTTATCATTTTTGCTTCTAAATAATGAATTATTTGCTTCTGTTTTTTGCCATTCACGTTTCTTGTTTTAATAACTGATTTAGCTTTTTGAAATATACAGGACCCGGGGTTTTCAAAATTTCTAGAAAGTTATGATATGAAGATTGAACAAACCCAAGACGAGGAGATTGTGAGTAGATTTATGTCTTATTTTGTAGTGACAAGAAAGTTAGCTGGAATATGTTCTGAAAACTGAAATTCAATTTTGTGGTTGAATTTGCTTGTGTGACAATTGCGGTGTAGACTATTAGATTTGCCAAATAGTTAGTTTTTCCTTCTAGGCATAGTGAGGTCTTACAAAAACATGCACTTATTGATGGACCGTGTTACATTTGAATGTGATAGTGTTACCTGAGATTTCAGCCTCATTTCTATTTCATAGTCTTTGTGGAGATATTAGAAATCTTTATGGGAGTATGATAATAAACATGGTCTTAGGAGGAGGGATATGTGGTGTTTTAATTTGATTTTATTGTTATTTGAATTTCTTAGACATGATATTATTATTAGTTATTTATTGTCTTTTGTTATTTTTGAATTACAAATATATTTTTGGATTTAAAAAAAATTATATATATCTATATTGTATTTTTTTATTATGTGTATGTATTTATTTTATTTTTATCCGCAATGCTTCTGCCATAACCTGTCATGGCTTTTGATATTGTTTCATAAAAGATTTTTGGGTCTCCGATATTTTCTGTTATCTGATATCGATAACATTGCCATGAGAACATGAATGGTTCACCTTCTCTTGTGGTTTTCTATCTTCCATGTGACAATTTGGCCACTTAATTAAAAAAATAATACTAATTACAAAGAAAAGTGAAAATTATATTGACCCATTCTAGATCGTATCACTATCTATCACCTAGAGTCCTAGGGTAGACTTTTTATGTCTTCACTTTTATCCCTGAAGTAAGAACACACATTAATCTTTTGAGAGATCATCATTTCTCAAGCATCCTTACCCATATTTTCTTTCTCAAGAACAAAATAGTAGAGTGCTACTATTTCGCTGGATATATTGTTATTTCATGTTCTCTAACTTTGATCTTTTGACCCAATTAGCACTTCTATTAATGAAAAATTGATTGTTTTCCTATTTATGTGGTTTAGAGTTCGGATGATGGGAAAAGTTTAGATCTGGTGCAGCCACTGAATAACAATAATGCATTTTCTCACGTGGGTAAACTGTTGACAAGTGCATCTGTTGATTCATTGTGTAAACTGGTCAAAGAACAGTGTAGTGTTCCTGCCCTTACTTGTCTCATAAATGCTTATAGGGCAGCATGCCACAATGATTCTGAAGCAACCAGTGTCAGTGGTTGTGTTTTTTCTGATGGCATTCAGAAGAGCAAAACTTTCTGCAAGATATTAATGTTCATGCTACAAGAGGCTGATGCTACATTTAGGAAGTTATTGGGAATATCAAGCTCAAGTTCAAGGAAGGAAGCCGTGTTGGACCTAAAGAATACAAAAAAGTGGTTGTCCCTGAGGCCACTTATTAAGTCATACTTAAGAAGTACTGTGTTTCTCCTGAACCAGGTCACCGACTCTGAATTATTGGCCTTCTCAATCTGTCGGCTCAGAACTTCAATCATTTTTCTCTTTGCATTTCCATCTTTACTGCGCAATCTTCTTAAGGTATTCTTAAATTTAGTACCTTGTTTGAAGAGGAATCTAATGCTTCCCTTTTTATACAAACTGTCTTGACGTTACTTTCTAGTAGTAGCAATATGTTCCATCCAAATTAGTTGGTGACTGGATGATCATGATTTGATTATTTTTTGATATTATATTTGTGCTTTGTGTTTAACATAAGCTTTTATATATGTACTTTCTTGACCTTTTGGCCAATATGTGTATAATGTCATTCTCACGACATGTGAAATCTTCCTTACCTTGCGCTTGAATCTATTACAGATTTCTGTTCATCTCTGGGCAACAGGTGATGGGTCTCTATCGTCCCATTCCTTTCTCATTATACAAGATATAGCTTCTATGTCTAGCTCTAACTGGTTTGACTTCTGCTTCGTCAAAACATACAAGGCTTTCATTAGTAACTCTCAATCTGTTGAGCGAAAGTTTGAACATATACGTTTTCTAAGGAATTCCTTCGTGGAGCTATGTTGTTTAGATATGCAAAAGTCATCAAACAAGGCAATGACTTGTATATTGCATCTGGGTAAGATATTGCAGAAAGGGTGGCAAACCAAAAAGAAGGTAAGCTTCTAAATTTTTTAATATTGATGGCCTCCTTTTATTAATATTAAGTTTAATGGACAGTCAATTGAAGAATTAGATTTATATGGAAGTATTATGTTACCACCACGCTGAGGTAAATTTTCTGACAATTATTTGGTATACAGGAGGTGGTTAAAACAATTTGCAGTTGGCAGTACATCAATTGCATTGATATGTGGGTTACTTTTATATCAGCTTGCGTGCAGGACTATGATCTTCAGCCATTGCTGTACATGATTGTACAGATTATAAATGGAGTTGCTCTCCTGTTTCCTGGGCCTAGATATTTACCACTGAGACTCAGATGTATCCAATGGCTTAATAATCTTTCTGGTTCTAGTGGGGTTTTCATCCCTGTTACATCATTGGTGCTGGATGTTTTAGAGTACAAAATTGCCAAGGATAGTGGGAAACCTGGCAAAGTGTTGCAACCTATGTCTACCGTAAAGGTCAGATGAATTTGACAGCACCCTCGCCCCCAACACAATAATTTATTTGGTTTAAAAAATTATACATATCTAATGGCCTCTTTTGTAGCACATATTTGGACCATCTACTTGATCATTGTAGTTGACAGTTTAAAATTACTGCAGCTTCCAAAGCATTGGTTAAAATCACGTGGCTTCCAAGAAGAGTGTATCTTATCCGCCAGTGAACTCCTTTCAGAGCACTTTGCACAATGGAGCTATCATATATCTTTTCCCGAGCTAGCGACAGCTCCACTTATACACCTAAAGAAGGTCTTTGAGAAAACTTCTATTGAGAGTTTCAGACGTGTTATCAAGCGTTTCATTGATCAGGTGAGTAAAGTTTTAGAATATTACATGCCATCTTGAATTTTGACATTTAATTGAATGTCTGTAAGACTAGTTGAATCTTGAACTCACTATCACATAGCAAACTGGCTATCATTGCTGTAAGTTCTGTTAAGAGTGTAGATCAACTTGTATGCTATGAAACTCGGCATGTCTCTTAAATGATGTGTCCCTGTGTTTGACATGTAAAGAATACTAGGTGGTTAATTATCCAATTCAAAAAACATTTTTTTGGGTCTCTGACAAAAAACATTTAATAAGGACAAATACAGTGATCTTCTACAAACTCAAACTTATTGTGTAAGTTTCTATTATGATTATAGAAATATGAAACCATTCTTATACAATCAGGAATATTTGGATTATATATGTATTATGGGGAATGTTTTTATTTATTCTCCTATCATATCTTCATATAATGTGGAAGTTTTTGAAGTTGCTAATTTGTCTTTAAGTGAATTTCGGCTAAAGTGTCTTTTTCAATGATGATAATCAAGAAGGGGATGAAATGTATTAAATGAATTATATCTTCTTTTTGCATTTTGGATTTTAGATAGATGGAATAAATTCATTTTTTGTATTTGGTGATAATATGTTTAGATTGTTATATTTGACTAACCTTGTTTATAGATGATTTTGAATATATAAATCTTGATTGTCAATTTAAATAATTCATAATGATATAATATATATATGCATGTGTGTGTTTTTGGAGATATGTGTCGTGATGTCTACATATTGTATGTCATTTCTTGGGAGCCTTTCCTTGCTTGATGTTTAAGCATTTTTGCCCTTCTCTTTGTCCTTTATTAAAACAGAATATCAATATAGCCGTCTCATCTCATCCATCTCTTTTTGCCTTTTCTGTTTCGGGTGGGTAAATTTAGGTGGAGATGAATATTGACTTTGTGCAAAAGAAAAGAGAAGAGGTGCCTTTCTCACCAAAAGATCATCAGTCCGTCGAATCATTCCTTCAGGTTATCTCACTTAAATTCATCTTTGAATTTTTCTTCCAGTTATATTTGTGTTACTAGATTAATCAAACATCTGATTTGGCAGGTTGAGAAACGAAATGGTAACACTCCATTTACACAATACTATAAAATCATCATGAGCAAGGCTGCTTCTAGGAATTCAATTTCAGATAGAAAGGTATGATTTACTTGAGCACATGCCTCTTCCAAGTTTCTTTTTATATGGTCTCCGTCTCTAATTTGAGTCCTTACACTCTTGGGATGCCTCATCCTTTATTATTGCTGTATGAGGGATATGCCACTCTTCTTTCTTGAGGGATACCTCATCCTCTTGCAAGTTTTATCATCATCCCTAGCAGTATATATCTCTTTTCTTAAGGGATATATATCGCATACGTCGTTCTTTGTAGTGTTGCAATCAATTATGATATTTGATCTACGCTTAAACCTTGGTCAGTTACTCGCTTAAATTGTGAATTTGCTTATTAGTCGCTTGGTAATTAACTTGGTTGAAATTGTTGGAAAAATTAATCTAAATTTCCAAATATTAATGCAAATGCTTTCCTAGAGGTTGTGAATGTATTTTGATTTTGGGAGATCTCAACTACAATAATGAGAGGGCAAGTGGAGAAGGGGCAAGCCACAGTCCTTGCGATTGCCAGGGAGAATCTGGACACCCTATTTTGGGAAATGGCAAAAACTGTGAATGTGTGCTGGAAAAAGAGGTATCTGAGCGTAAAGATTGTTGGATGGTGGCTATATAGGTGGAGCAGGACCAACACACTCGGATTCAAAGTTGAATATTTCGGCTAAGGAAACTGTGAAATGCTTTAATGAGACCTCATACACAAACATGCAGTCAGATAATTACTCTTCTGAATTATTTACATATTATATTTACGAGATAAATATAAGTTCTACTACCTAAGCACACGAGTTTAAACACTGTACGTAAACCCAACAAAAGTAGTACATGGACTTGAGCTAAAACGCAGCTATTCCAAATTTCTTGTAGTTTTCGACAATGTTATGTCTTTGATTACTTTGTCATTGTCAAAGTCACCATAAAATAAGCTTACATGAGTAATGTTACATTTATCAATGATACGAATCCAATTCTAAATTCCCTACGAAGAGAAGATACATTTGAATCTTTTAAATTTCAATCATCTAAGTGTTGTGTTTCTAACATTAACCATGGTTTGTGTGGCAGTCTCCAGGCAAGGGAAAGAAGAAAATGCTACATCCAAAAGGCAGCATTGACCCTGTGTCTACTGACTCTTGAAAGCATCTTCATGAGGTTGAAGTAACCAGATTTCACTTCCCTGTTGTCTGATACATGTACTTCAAGTACATAATTAGAGATTATGCTGTCAAATGTAATTTCATTCATTGGACCCAACCAGTGTTATTTCTTAAATTTTGGTTCTAGATTTTGGGGTGTTGAGTTCCGAAGCTTCAAAGAATGTAATACAAAAATGAGGTTAAAAGATGACATAGTTGTATGCTACTGTGAGCATAATAAGCTCACAGTTTACTGACAAAATTAGCAAGGGATGAGTCTATGTCTCAATTCTCAGGAATTTTTGGTTGGTAATGTAACTTTTCGAATTTGGTAATTGGTTATATTATAAAAGTGTTTATGAATCTAACATTCATGAGTCAATTTTTAGTTATGTTTATAACAACCTGCGAAAGAAGCAACACACTCTGATTTTGGGGTGTTCGTTTTAACAGTTTTTTTTAAAAACATTTTTATAGGCAAATAAATATATAAGACTAAAATGAGTTTTTTCATATTATAATTGCACACTACCTTACAATCTCCCATTGAAATTATTGACAATTTAATTCAGAGTCAATTTGAAGTTCAGTTGTTGGTTTAAGTGGAAGTAGAAATGTAATCAATTCACAAATCTAGTCATGATTGACAAAAGAAAAATTATAATTGCTGGACATAAATATTACAGTTCATAATTAGGATCAAATGCAAGTAAAAGGGAGAATGAAAATGAAAAGGATGGTGGATCCAATTAAAATATTAAACTATTTTTTCGAAATATATAGGAAACATAAATTACACCCTTTTTCTTTAACTACTTTTGAACTGGGTGTAACTGAAATTTAAGATATTAGGTAATGTAAGAGCAACTTAAAAAAGGAGTGGAATTTTCTTAAAAAGTAATGTCCAGAATAATTTGAGAAATTGATTGGATGATCAAACTTTTTGGAAGACTAAAAAATGTAACTTTGGATGACTAAATGAAGTTTTCAAATTTCAATTTCAAATTTTGTTATAAATGTTAGTACCCAATTTTGTTTGGTAAAAAAAATCCAAGTATTTTGACATATTGATTTCTTTTGATATATAGGTAATATTTGTGTGGTATTTACCTTCTTTTAGTTTATAACATACGAGGGTGATTAAAAAATAACAATAAAAGGTATAATTTATTGATCCATCAGTTCTCTAGCTTTATTCAAAATGTTTCTCTCTGTTTTTAAAATAAAAAATATGATAATGGTACCTAATGAATTTTGCATTGTTTTTAAGCCCTTAACTGATTCTCTCAATTCAAAAGAAAAGAGAAGGGTTCGAATTGATGCAAGAAAGTCACATGAACTTTCATAAAACAATAATGTTATTGTTTTTCACGATTTTCTCATATGAAGATAAATTGATTGTTTTTTATAATAATTATTTAAAATTTCGAAAAAACATTACTAATTAATTAAAAACGTAAAACTTTTGCTTTATAATTTATGTTTTTTTTTATCACTCATCTTATTATATACCTTCCTCTTTTTCTCCATACTGTAAGAAGTTCCGTGAAGAAAAGACCAAAAAAAAACGTTTACAACATTAGGACATTATTTAGGGTGTTTCTTCCTGCACTCTATCATTTTTCTTCCTGCACCCATTCTGGAATGAGTTCTCTGACTTACAAATTTGTGATTGTGAAATTCTTTTTTCTCTTTCATATTACTATTGATAGTTTCTTCCTGCACCCCCATAATTTTGTAAATTCCGAAACTGACCCCCACAATTTCGGGATCTGGGAGTGTGCTACGGATTTATCAATCCAGAAGTGAATCATGTTGCATTCTGGATGAGGGAGTGTTCCGGAAGCAAAGTTTGCATAAATTATTGATTTTTGAATTGCTGAATTTGGAAGCCTAATTTCTATTACGGATTGGTGGATCTGGAATCATTTTTTTCAATTATGGATTTCTGAATCTGGAATGCATATTTTGAATTACGGATTGACGAATCCAGAATGATTTTTTCAATTATGGATGTTTTGCATTTTTTTATTTTAGATTAACACTATCATTCATGTATTGTCTGAAGCATCAATCCAGGAGATTACCGGATGCGCCAATCCGAAAATTTACCGGATTTCATAATCCGGAATAAAAAAAAAATAAATGTACAATTTATATAGGGACACTTTTGTGTTTGCACAACCTTGTGGGGGTGCAGGAAGAAAAATGTATGGGTGCAGGAAGAAACTGCCATTACTATTTTAGAATTCATTTTTGGAACCCAATTTTCAGAAGCCTACACAACCCATAAGCATCTAAAATAGTTTAACACAACCTATTTCTTACCTCCAACCACCACCAACTAAGCTTCGAAAACACACGAGCACCTCCACCGTAGCTTTGCCAAGCTCAACGTTTGGTGCACTGACCGGAACGATTCCACCGGCAAGCCAACCTCTGCCATGTTTTCAAAAATAATACTTCCAAGGGTAATTTGGACATTTTAAAAAATGATGGGGTGCAGGAAGAAAAATAATGAGTTGCAGGAAGAAACACCCCATTATTTTTTAAGTTGCAAAAGTTTATTTTTGCATTTGAGGTATTTATAAGATACAAACATAAATGTTTTTATTTTTTTTGTCTTTCTAAAATTTAAATGTATTTTTTAGATTCATCCCTTTTTTTATTTTTATGATAAAAACGTAATTTTTACGTTTAGAAAAAGTGATTTTGATTATGTATATAATTAATGTTATCTTATCACAATTATACATAAATTTTCATCTGTTATTATTACTATTATTAACAAAAATCTAAAAATATATTAACAAAAGAAAATTAGAAAACAAAATTAATGTATTCAAATTTTTTTGTGATGCAAAATATATTTTAGTCTATTTTTAAAGAAAAAACTAATATTTCATTTAGGATGAGAGTCCGATGGAGTGCATGGATGTTTGACTATCTTATTCTTATCTTTAAAATAAAAATAAGATACATGAAATTTTTGTTTCATTCTCATTCCACGGACAACCGATATACCTGTATTAGCATCTTCTTAATGTTTTAAATATTAACTGAATATTTTTTTTATAAAAAATAAAAATTACAACAGAAAAATATGATATTATTAATAATTCAATGTCAAGAAGACTTATACCAAAAGAGTTTATTCGATTTAATACTTAAGATTAAGATGAGATATTCTCATATGAAAAGAAAATATTAAAAAGAAGTAGAAATAATCAAATATGTGTGTCCTAAAAACTATTTGATTTAATGAAATTAATGTTTGTATTTCTTCAAATACAATATATCATTAAATAAAATAACATAAATAAATATGTGTAATCAAAGTTGTAATAAAAAAAAATCCTAATAAACTTTATAAATATTAAACAAGTTAACAAAAAAAAGAATGAAATGTTGTATGAGAAAGGAAAGAATATTTTTTCAAATAAAATAAAACTAAAGACGAGAAAGAACTATTAAAATAAGTTGTTAACTTATCTAATAAATTATAAATAGTTTAAAACTGGAACAGACATGGAAAAAGAACAAATACAGGAGTAGACATAGAGAAATAGTACGAAAATTAAAATATATTCTTATATAAGAAAAATATATTTATGCCATAATAATGTAATAGTTTTTTAAAAGTAAATTATGACGGTATATTCTAAGATTTTTTTAACCTGCACTCGTATCTTCTGTTCTTTTTATAATAGTCTTCATTACAAGACAAGTAATTGTAATATTTTTTAAATTTAAGGTGTATATATATAGTCTAAAAATGGTGTTAATTTAATGATTTTAAAGTAAAAGATAAATTTGTATATAGCTTTTAAATAACTGATATCTTAAATAATTTCAATTTTTTTAAGGAGTCTAATATTATTTATTTTATTTTTTTATATTTGATAAAAAAAAGGATTTAATGGCCTTTTTTTCCTTTTATTGTGATAGGCTTGTTTTTAATTTGGTTTTAGTATTTTGATTGTTTTTTTTATTTGGTCTTATTTAAAAAAAACAATTAATATGAATTTTTTTATCAAATCTACGACAAAAATGTTATTATAATAATACATGATGTTTATTGTTATAACTTTTTATTAATAAATTAATTTTAACTGATGACATATTATTAATTTATGTTCCGTATCATTACAGTAACGTGGTTCATTGAAAATGAATTGTTTAAAAATTAATTATATTGACTTTTCCTTAAATAAAAATATTGAAATGAGATTGAAAACTTCTTAGGCTTGGCCATTTTGGTGTAACGGTAATTGTTGAACCCTCTGTGCATGGCGTGAAAGTCGAGGAATAAGCACATGATAAGCACGTGAAGTTGCCTCAAATTAACTTTTTCCCAGTGTTGTTTTTTCCTCAGATCACGTGATGCCATCAACATGTAAAAAAAAAAAAGTTTATGGTTGCAGAACAATAGTTTGGTCAAGATCAGAAAAAAAAAAAACACCTCAATTACGCTGTCAAGGAATTCTTTTTCCCTTTCTCGTGAAATAATTATCAAATGGTTAATTTGGTTGGAGATTTTTTTATTAGAAAGGTTTAGGTAAATTGGATTTTGAGAGTTCATCATTTCAAGTTCAAATAATATTTAAAGAGATAGTTTTGTCTTTTTACAAGGTCGGAATCAACGAGCAAGACCAATTGCGCTACTTGTTTCGTGTCTTAGAATCTTCTGTTTCTGTATGAACTTGGTTTTAGTTTTGGTCTGTACGTTTTCAGTTCCGGTCTTGTATGTTCTCGGTCTTGGTCGGTGTGCTCTTAATCTCGGAGTAAGGACCTATGATGATGTTCTAACATTAAGTCAGTGTCTTATCAAGATGTAATGACTTGTATTTATATTAGAAGTACTCAAACTTTACTTTATTTATCTATTTATATTAATATTTAAGAATTTATGAAAGGTGTAAGTATCCTTTAGTTATGTTTTCAAAATTATTTAAGCAAAATGTCATTACTAATTATGTTTGATTAATTATTTGAAATGATTTGTTAGGATGTTTTCGAAGTATATAACTATTTCGTCTCGTTTAATTAAATTGGATAAGTATCGATAACTTTAATCAGATTAAGTATAATATATTTTTATAAATGTATTTTTGGTTGGTCTCTACATAGAGCAATATGTAGAATGTTTACTTGAAAAAGACTTTTTAATGCTTAAATTAGTAAGAACACAAAAAATTGATAATATGTACGTCAAATATTAGTGTATGAGTGTATTGAATAAGATAAAAATTTAGGATTTGTTAGAGAGTTTGCATTTATAAGCCCTTTGAATAATGATTCTCAGGTTGGCCTTATGATGATCTTTATGCCTCATAAGTAGTTGCTTAATCATTATAGCTCATTAAATTGACCGTTCAATTCATGATTGACATTTATGGTAATTAGAACTCGGTTATAGAATACTGATAATCACTTCGAGTTAACTACATTCTCGACTTTATGACGAGTAGGTACACAAGCCTCCTAACTTAAAAGTTGAGGTGATACCTTGGTGGATTGATACCGATGTACGAACAAGCTACAAGCTGTTGAACTCGAAGTTAATACTCATGAGTCTAGTGATTACCGAGAGAGATGTTCCTCTTGACAAGTCGGTTAGGCTGTTCCCCTTATTTCGCTTTGAAATAACAGGGAAAAATAAAGGTAATTTTTATTGTGACAACGCATCATTACACTGGAGTTATTGTCACCTATCTTCAGTTTCCCCTTAATTACTTCCTTCCCAAATCATGCTCACGATTTTTACCTTTTACCTTTTGTCTTTCATATTCTCCTTCATGTTTCCTTTTTCCCTCACCACCATTTTCTTCTACGAAGGGTTTCATTCTTTTGTCTTGATTTTCTCCAGCTTCTTGCTTTTCCACATTAGGTCACAACCTCTTCACCTACGCCTTCTAATTCCCTTGTTCCTAATAACCTTGTTATTCCCCCTCAAGATATTGTTCCCATTGATAGTGAGTCCTCCTCAAGTCAAACTGTATCTAACCGTTCATTAGAGGGAGTTTCTTAACCCACCTTCGTCAGCCATTGTTATAAGAGAATCTGAGGGAAGAAAGTTAAAGCAAAAAAAGGCTCATAGTGAGACCTCTAGGAAACGTAAGTATAGGTTTTCCCCCATCTCAAACTGTAACTATGTTTGGGTTTTCGGTAAAGTGCATGCATACTCTTCCAATTTTACCTCCCTTCGCCTTGTTGAAGAGTTAGTCAATATTTATGACTTTTGCATTGATAAGATGAAAAAATATGCTAAGGTGGAGGCGTGTGATTAAGAAGATAGGGTTTATATGAGTCCTTCTTGTGATGGTTTGAGCTTCACATATGTGTAAGAGTATTTTTTCAAGGAACTGAGAGTCATATTCCCCCTAACCCCCTTTTTCTACTCCTCATTGTTCCTTACATTTTAAGGTATGATATGTTTAAGCTTATGGTATGAGTTAAGCATTATGAAACGTTTTAAGTTCTGACAATAGAAGAAATTTGACTTACCTGGTCAAAATTTTCTTTGGTTATTATCTTGTAGTTTAAATGTATGAATGAAGTAAAAGATGCTTGAAATGTAGTAGAGTGAAAGAAATAAAATTTATGAAAGAAGAAAGATTTAGGCTAAACCTTAAAAGAGAGGAGGACTGAAAACAAATAAAATTAAGTATTTTATAAAATACTCGAATGCTGCTCTAAGCGCATATCACTCCACGAATTCATTTAAATTTTAAACATAACAACTACTTTTCAAATTTCGCTAAACATATTCTTACTGGATCCTATTAGCATGAATGCCTCTACTAAGTATTCATATTAATATCACATGGTTAACTAATAGTATCCCAACATTGGTAATTACATGGAGACACTTTCTATTGGACGGAGAAGTGTTTGGCCATATATACAGTACAATACAATTAAAAAAATGAAATTAAAAATATTGTTTTATAGCAAGCAATTGCATAATGCACCTGAAATCAGAAGAGACCCTAAAATCCTACCAATAAGCATAAACTTATGAATCATGACATTAGTGACGAAGAAATTGTATATGATTGTGTTTTTTTATTAAGTTGTTTTTATCTCTTTAATGATAAATTTTTGTTTTGAATATTTAATAATATATTTAAATTAGATAATAATAAATTAAATATTACAGTTTAAGTTTTATTTATCTACACTAATTATATAATTAAATTGAAACCCATATTACCCTATCTAAAATATTGAAAAATATACTGAAAAACATATTGGTTATTAGATAAAAAAAATATAATAATAATATTAAAATCGAAATACACACAAATTTTTGTTTTCATCTCCTTAAATTAAAACTTGATAATTTATTAAATATTTAGTTTGCAAAAATGACTTATATCTGAAACAAAAATGATTGATATATGGAACAAATGAGATTTATTTAAGCTTTTTCTTAATGTAATGTAATGCAACATTGCGGGTTAAACACGCAACTAGATTAGCTTGGTGGTGATGCTTTAATAATTTCGACACTAACGAAATAATGATATGATTTGAGTTGAGTTTGGAGGGTCCATTTATTTTAATTTAATGATGAAGGAAACGACCAAACATACTAAAAACAATGGCTAAGAATAAAGAGAAAGTTTGAAGTGTGAAGAAGATTCTTTGAAGTAATTGGCTTAAATGTCTAAGGCACAAAGGATAAGGATTGATAAGGAAAGTAAGTAGTTGACTGCAAATGATGAGACTTTTTTGTTCCCAAAATAAAGCCATTCCTCAAATAAACTAATTCAAAATTCAGTGTTCAGAAGTAGAATCTCAAATTATTTTATAGGGTTGACGTTAAAAAACTAGCTGGAATTCGGTTTCCTACAAATTAAATTCCATCCTGTTTTCTAACTTTTTTTTTTGCAATTTTTTAAAATGAGAAGGAAAAAATAAAAAATAAAATTGATAATAGATAGTAATTTTAAAAAATAATTAAATTTTTTAAATTTATTTACTTTAATTTGACTTAAAAGAAGGAAAAAATAATTTAAATATATTTTTTGAAAAATATTAGTATAATTTTGATTTTTTGTTTTATAATGTAATTGGGAACAAATTTTTTATTATTATAATATTTTTTTTATAAAAACTGAATGATAGGTAGAAGAAAATATAAAATTTGGTAACATTATTTATAATTATTATTTAGCATATAAATTTGAAAAAAAGTTTTGAAAATGCAATATAAAATGTAAAATGAGTTAAAATATAAAGTAGAAATTATAAATTTATATTTTGGATTAAACTTTTAATAATGAAAGATTTAAAAAAAATATTTATAGATATAAAATATTATAGAAAGGATATTTATGTACATTCATTCAATGCATGCCTACTGTTTATATATAATAAAAAATCAAATTTGAGAGATATGCTGATTTAGTGGAGTTCTCCTTACTCGGCTAAACCGAAGGTTTCAAGAAGGTGATGCGTCAGACTTTGCATTTCAGTCTATTGATAGGTGTAAATAACTGTGATTTAAACAAAGATGTGGTGGATGGTCATCTAGTTGATGAATAGTTTTTATACCAAAATCAATTTCCTATTTTGTAGTTGCATCTTCACTTGTTGTGAATATGTTTTATCCTTGTTAGATCTTAGTTTTGTATACTTGGTTACATACCTGCATTGCTCGTGTTTGAACTTATATATTTTCTCGTATTTTCTGTTCTTGTTCGAACTTATTTGTATCCTTGGTCGCATTTTGTTCATGGCTGAACTTGTTTTGGTCGTTCTCATTCGTGTTTGAACTTATTCTTTTTGGGCTGTGCCCTAATCGTTTTGGGCTGTGCCCTAATCGTTTTGTGCATGCTAAGTTATACGAACCAAATTATAGTTTGTAATGAATTACTTTATTTTAGAACGTGCCTCGTCAAAACCTTACTCGGTAAATGTTCCTTAGGAAAATACCCGAGTTTGAGGAAAAAAAGTACATCATTCTTGCTCAAATGTAATAAATTTTTAAGTAGGTTACATTCCATATTATGAAGTGGACTTTAAGACTAACTCAACCCCATAAAACCGGCTCATAGGGTTGAGGTTTGCACCCACTTATACACAATGAAAGGCTCTAATCTCTAATCGATGTGGGATCTCCAACACCCCCCCTCACGCCGAGACTGCCAACTCGTGCGTGGGACTATATATTATGGGTGGTCCGATAGCGGCCCGATAGCGGGTGGCACGATAGGCCCAACACAAACACTCGCTAGGATAGGCTCGAAATGGCTTTGATACCATATTCTCAGAATCAACTTCCACTTAGCTCTTCGAACTTGTATGCCCCATTTTGTAGGGCATCTGTTATCCTGTAAGGGCCTTCCCAATTGGGTACAAGTTTTCCCTTCATTTTTTCCCTTCTTGCCTCGCTGACCTTCCTCCAAATAAGGTCTACCTTGCAGAATGATCGAGCTCTTACCCGTGTGTTATATCAGTGGGTTGTCTATTTTTTGTTGCTTCTTCCTTAACCTGGGCTTCTTCCTTTATCTCATTTATGAGGTCTAGGTCGACCTTCAAGTTATCAGAATTGTGCTCATCTTGAAAACTTTGCCTTCGCCACGAGATCTCGCCGAGCTCCACATGTATCATGGCATTTGCTCCGTATGTTAGGTGGAAAGATGTTTCACTCGTGGACGATTGCTGGGTATAGTGATATCCCCACAATATGCTGGGTATATCATCGGCCTACAAACCTTTAACCAAGCCAAAATTCTTTCTTAGCTTGTGCAAAATTACTTTATTGTCTCCGCCTGACCATTTGATGTGAGTTGATTTTAGGATTGCATATTTTAATTGGTTGCTCTTGTTTATGATTTGAGATTAGCAATTTAAGGTGAGAATCCTAAGAAGATTCCCACTGGACATGAACTTAACCAAGTGGTTAAGTAAGTGTGAAAGTTCACTTCCGAATGGCAAAAAGAAAAGACAATTATAAGGTGAAAAATGATGCAACGAAATTAGAGATATGGAACAACTAAAGAGAACCAACAATTTAAAGACAACATAAAGGAACATATAGGAAGGGGAATGGAAGGCGCAAAAAGGAATTGAAAAGGGGAAGAGATGAAAAGAACTTATGGGGAGAAAGGAACTCACGCCACTTGGAGTAGAGGGTCTCCAAGATGAGTGATGCAAGAGTCGCCACTTGAGATATTACCCACCCAAGATAAGATCCAGAGCCGTCACTTAAGATATTCATCAACTAGATGACCATCCACCACATCTTTGTTTAAATCACAGTTATTTACACCTATCAATGGACTGAAATGCAAAGCCTGACGCATCACCTTCTTGAAACCTTCGGTATAGCCGAGTAGGGAGGACTCAACCAAATCAACATTCATAGTCTTGGAGTCTTCCACCACTCCAAGTAGCATGACCACCATTTCCTCCACAAGCTTTCTTCATCCCTTCATCTAGTTCTCTTTTTCCTTATTTTTGCACCATTTTCATTCCACCTATGATCTCGTGTTCTTCTTTTATTTTTGGCTACCATATTGTCCATTCTTCTATTATGTTGTTCTAATTTCGCCCCTTATCATCATATTCACCATAAATTGTGTTTTTTCTCTTTGTCCTCTAGAAGAGAACCTTCAAACTTAACCGCTTGGTTAAGTTCATGTCCAATATCAATCTTCTTTGGGTTTCTCATCATATTATGCTTAAAACAAAAAGTCATAAACAAAGTGCAACCCATAAAATGTTCAATCCTAAAATCAACTCACATAAAAAAACCCCTCTTTAACCAGCCTGGCGAGCTGATACTTCAGAGTCAAGCACCTCTCGGTGTCATGGCCGTGAGCTTGATGAACCCACACCAAATGTCCTTTCTTGCCCCCAATGTGTGACCAGTCTTCTTTAGGAATTGTAGCTTGTTTGCAACATCTTCCTTGGTTAATAAGGACTTGAATGTTGTGTTGAACTAAGGTGGGGGCAAGTCATACTTAGGTCGTTTGTTCTCACTTCACTCCTTTTGGCGACATAAGGAACATAATTTCGTTTTGCTCGCCCTCCAAAGGATGTGCCAACAGTTTTCGAATGATGACTGCATATGCTATCCTTATGCTTATATCTTCCTTGTTTTTGTATCTTGTTGACCCTCTTCCTCCTGATCGCTTCCTCTGCCTCAATGTGAACCGTCACCCGTTCACGCACTTCTGCCATTGACTCAGCTCAGTTTCAGAGCAAGGAGTCGTTAAAGGGACTAGAACGAAGTTCTTTCACGAATGAATCCACCACCATCTCTTTGTTCGGATTGTGTAAGCGTACCAAGTCGCACAAAAATGGTTAAGGTACTCTTTGCAAGAATCTCCATCTCGCTAGCTCACGTCAAAAAGATCCACCAGCCTGGGGGGCTCAACCTTCTTGGCCGAGAATTGCTTCTTGAATACCCTGGAAAACTCTTGAAATGACGTAACACTCTTATCTGGAACTCCACTGAACCATTGGAGGGTCGTTCCTATGAGTGTTCCCACAAACATTTTGTAGCGCACCCGAGATAATCATATGGGTTTGGAAGGCTTTGAGGTGTCCCTCCGAGTCCTCCACTTCTAAGACAGGTGTGATTTTTGGTGTCATGAAATGGGGCGGAATTGGTTCCTTCATAATTGCTTGTGAAAACGGTTGAGGGTTATCTCTTGCTGACATGTCGGGAGAACGAGTCCGCGTGTTGCTTCTCACTTGCCTATGCATGGTGCTTCGTAACTCCTCATTTGCTTTATGTAGCTTTTCATTCATCCGAACTTTGTCCTCCATCATCCTTCTAGAGTGATCTACCTCTCCCTAAAGCCAATCTTGATTAGCTCAGGATTCATCAACGAGTGCCTTTCGTGTAGACAATCCCTCTCTAACGAAATTCTCGAGCTTGTCGTTTCAATTCCTTGTTGATACGTTGGAGGGCCTCCATAGTTTCTATGATTTGCTAGAGGGTGGACGCTCCATCCTCTTCCTGCGTCAGTGCGTCAGTTGGCGAACGTCACCCATGTTATAAGTGTTTATGTGGTTGACATGATTAAATTTACCTTTGATCGTCAAATATTTTCGCCAAACCTTTGATCGAATGCTTAAAAAATTTCTCTTTATACATTATAGCGATAAAGTTGACGAAATCATTAAAGTGTTTAGATTTTTTTTCTCTCCTTTGCGTTCTAAAAATTCCCCATTCATCGTGAAGGTCTGTTTTTTTTACAATGATAACCCCTTCGTGAGGTTACCCTATCCCTATTTTTGTGAAATCGTCGCAGATTCGTTCTGCTACTTCCCTAAAGGATAGCTACTTAGTCGTCTCTTTCTTCACACACCTAAATATTTAGAATAATAATTGTCTATAAAAAAACTCTAAAATGTAAACATTTTTTAGAAAGCGATTATACCTCATATCATATGTATTTCGGTATATTTACCGAAGTGATACATTTATATTATAGTATAATAATAAATCGGTTACAAAACCTAATTGACCGAACACTACAGAAAATATAACAATTCCAATAATAGATATATAATAATAGATATATGAACATAAAAAAATATCATGAATTAAAAACATTTTATTAACACATTATTAATATTTCTTAAATTATTTAACATTTTTATTATAATGATATGAAAAAATTAAAGTTAGAAAATGGTATAAAATAAGTAATGTAAATGACAGTTAAGATTAAGGATTAATTTAAAATTTGAAACGTTAATGTTAATTTAAAGAAGCGTGAATAAAATATTTGAATGTTTAAAACTTTGAATTTCATTTGAAAAGAAATTTTAAAAATTAAAATATTAGAATGAAAACTTCATCATTAATAAGTTAGAAATTTATGTACAAAATAATTTAACTACAATAATAATCTTACCTTCTTAAGAAATTTTCTAATTTTAAAGACATTCAGATGTATTGAAATTGATATAATATTAAATGATTTCATTTTTAAATATTTTCTTGGATAAGTAAATTTAAATTATTGAATTTAACTTTATAATGTATTTCAGTTATTATCAAATTGAATTATCAATATATAAAATTATTTAAATGTTAAACAAGTCATAGTTGATGATGATGGAAATCTTTTTCAATCAATATTTAAAAAAGTCAAAAGAAACTATTAACAAATATTAATTTGTGTTAATAATTAAAAGACAATCACTATAGACACCGAAACAAAAATCATGCATGAAATAATGAAATAATAGTACAACAAAAAAAAAACAACAAAAGCAATAAAAATGATTATAATAATTAAATAAAAATAAATGTTAATATCAATTAAAAAAAATCTTAGTCAACATCAATCGAAAAGTAATAATCTCAATAATGTTTTAGTCCTACTCACGACGACGACTCCCAACAAAAATTGAGTTGAGAAAAATATGAAAACATGAGTTTGAAAGTATGAAGAATTTCAAATTCTTACTTTTTGGGTAAAATTTGGAATTTTTTATTTGTTTTAAAGTATTTCAAATTTGTTGTAAAGTATTTCAAATTCAACATACAAATGAATTACTCTCTTAAAATTTTTCATCTAAACACACTATAATAAGTCTTCATAATGGTAACCAATTCCATAGTAATGACGATGTTTAATATGTGAAGGGTTGCATCATGATGATTGTGATTATGGTCAATCTCTAGTTTCAAAGTGTTGTGATTGTGGAGTGATTTGGAACATAGCATAAGAATTACTGACTTTATTATCAAAGTGTCAGACTTATAGATTACTTACAATTGCTTGTAAGTGTTGGCTAAAAATAGTGTTATAAGATTCGTTGCGACCAAATTATAGAAGAAATTAGTTAAACTGGATGCAAATGTGTGTCTTCTATCGTCCATAGTAGGTTGTGGTGTAAATGTCATGAATTGTTCAGTTGCGAATGAATGTCAGTAATGGTTCTCATATGACAAATTAAAATTGTTTGTAGTTGAGAATGTTGACTCTGGTGATGGATTTTGTTGTGTGCCTAGATCTTATAGTAATTGCTACAATGATAAAAGAATATATGGAACTGGGCATGTACCTTTCCATGTACTTACATGTAGAACAAAGGTGTTTGTAGAAGATGACCAAACAACATTAGTTTGTGATGGTTGTTTCATATGTTGATAAATGATAAAAGAATATATGGAACTGGGCATGTACCTTCGCATGCTTTGTTAGCCAATTTTCGTTTGGTCATCCCTACTTGTCAATTTTGTGGAGCTTACACAAGTTCTTTGCTAGGTTAAAGACCTCTTGAAACAAACCAAATTATAACTTCATTCTATCATATTAATGCCATTCAACTACTACAAAGTAAATTATGGCATTGCATGTAGTCCAAAGTTCGGTATCCTTGTATGCTTTGACCAGGGTGAATGTCTCTAAGTCTCTATATGGATTCCATATAAACTACAATAAATTGATATATGTTACATAATTTGATATTTTGTATAAAACCTAAAGACTTTGTGGAATTGAAATTAGTGATATTTTTTTTATATTACCTTATCACCTTGAATGTGATTAATCATAGACTTGTACCATTGTGAGAGACGCTTTTAAGTTTAAAACTCTCTCATTGCTCCATCTATACACTAAGGGTTAGAAAGTAGGTGCGTGACACCATGCCTATAATTGCAATAGTGATACACACCTACCCAATTTTTTTGCTTTAACATTTATAGCCTTGCAAATTTCCCTATACACCACATCTAAAAAATCATAACCTTAAACCTCAATTGCTACACAACAAGTTTGACATAAATTGGTAAAAAAAGGTAAATACATAAGATGAACTTTTTTTGCCTATTTTTTCAAGCATCAAAACTCCTCTAATCAAACATGCCCTACAATCAGGTGTAGTTGTTCTTTAGTGGGTTTGTCATTGAGTGGAAACATTTTCTCTAAACTACATTAGTTTCACTTGTGAGTCAATTAGTGAATGACCTTTAACTAGTGTGACATCCACATAAGTGTCGCATATTCCTTCCCAATCAAATATTGTGGGTCCAACTACTATTATTTCATCAACTCCTATACCTAGTTGAAGTGCAATGTTTTGTAGCGTAATGATACATTGCTAATTGGAAGGTGAAATGTAAGTTTCAGATCTCCACCTCTCAACGAAAACTACGATTAAGCCATGATCCAATTTTAAATACCTTAATTTTACATTTTGAGTAAATCCTGCTTAGTGCAATATTGAAATTATTAAAGTGTGTGGTTTTAACATTAAATAATAAATCTCCACGGCATAATGTTTAGGGTCCTCCAACAATGAACAAGTGATTTAACATTAAAAATTTCATTGTAAAAAAAGGCTATGACTAAAAGTAATGTCATCAACTTAGCATAATAACAACATAAATAACTTTTGTGTAAGTCAAAATAAGTTCGTAAGGGAGAAATAAGTACGAAAGTAGTTTTTCAATGAAGAATAATTTTGTTGATAATTTCATGAAGGATAGAATTTCTTGAAGTCATATTTATTGAGGGTGGAGGATGCATCTTGTGCGTGCCACTCTACCGAGGGCTCTAAGTTAATGTTTAGGAAATAATGGTGATGAGGTGGATGCATCTTGTGTGTTGATGGGGTAGATTCAATGTTGGTCATTGGTATATATTTCGTGAATTAAATAGGTCATTTAGTTCAGAGCAACCAAAAGTTAATTTAGTTTCTTTCTTTGTGCTTCATATGTGTAACTTGTTTTTGTTTTGTTTGGTTTCGTTTAGTTTGTCTGCTGTTTAACGTTAAAATCAGCAAACGCAACAGAATTGGGACCCAGTGAGCATGTGGATACTGTTATGTTCCGTTCCCGGTAGTTGAAGTTTCCTTCAACCCAAGATCTGGTCCCTCTTTCTTCTTCTCTTGTGGGCCTCATCGACTTCTTCTATTATTCTGCCACACCAAGTACCCTTGAGTTTTATTTGCAGGATTCTGGGATTCTCATGCAAAGGTCTTGGAATGTTTTTCACTTCATTGCCTCCTCTTTCTCTTGCATTTGTCCATTTTTGCTCCCTTTTTCTTGTCAAGTTTTTTGCCCTTCAAAACTGGTAGCTTTCTACTGGCCTTCTTACTTTCTTCTTTTGCTCTCTTTTACTTGTATTGGTTTATACTGTATATGGCTTTTTCATTCTCCATCTCTCCATTGCATACTAAATTTCCCTTCTTTTGGAGTTTTTCTCCTTCAAAATTGAAAATCGTGACATTTTCATGGTTTTTTCAAATTATCACATCTGGGTGTTTCTTCATTTTTCCACTGCAAAACAAAGTTGCATTTTTTGTTGTTTTTCATGAGAACAGAGCCTTTTCTATGATGGAGATTTAGAACCGTGTTCTTATCCATTCGTTCTCATCACATTAACAAATAAAAACTTGCTGAAATTTTCTATTTTTCTTTGTTGGATGGCGTTTTTGCTATTCAGTTTCAGTTTATGGTTCTTCTCAGTAATAACTGATTATTTTTGGTCAAACACGTTTGTCATAGATCTGTTTACAGCGTTTCTCTGTTAAAGTTTCCTTTTCCAAGTCTATGCATGAGTTATGTTTTCTTCAACGGTTTTCTTCAGAGTGCATTAATTGGAATATGTGGTTTGAGTGTTGACTTTAATTACTTTTAATAGAAGTTTGGTCATCTTTTTCTTCCCTTCTATGGATGATGTTTGTGTTGATACTGAGATCTAATTTGCCTTTCCTTTTCCGTCGAAGTAACAGGAATTGCAAATGGGGAAAAAAGGAAGTTGGTTTTCTGCAGTGAAGAAAGTTTTCAGTCCAGATTCCAAAAAAGATAAGGTTTACTTTAATTATTACGTTCATTGAACAAGGAAAAAGAACGACTATTACAAGCAACACCTTTTTTGACACATTTCTTAGATGCTCTCTATGCTATTCAACTGTTCATAGAAATTTAAATCTTTTGGTACAATTGCTTTTAAGGTTGAGCCAATAGTTGAATGAGTTTTGAGCACACAAAAAGTGGGAAATGGAGAGTTTCAGAAGACAAGTACAAAAATCTTTAAATTTCCAAGAATACTAGAGATTTCTCTAATTGGAAATTATGAAATCATGTAAAAGTTATCACATAAGAAGCGAGAGACTGTATATTTAAAAGTTTGTTTTGCTAGTATTCTCGAAGAGAATTTGATTTTCTTACAATATGTGTCTATCTCAAACTACCCTTTTACTTTTTTTGTGTATTGAAAGAAAAAACAGAAAAGCCACAAGTCAAAGAACACAAGCAGTGACAAGGAGGGGGAAGTAGCAGAAGCAGTTGCTCTTCCACCAATAGAAGATGTTAAATTAATAGAGGCTGAGAAGGAACAAAGCAAGCATGCTGCTTCTTTGGCTTTTGCCACTGCTGTTGCAGCAGAGGCTGCTGTTGCTGCTGCTCAGGCTGCTGCAGAAGTTGTTCGTCTCACAAGTATGCCACATTACACTGGAAAGACCATGGAAGAGATTGCAGTTATCAAGATTCAGACTGCATTTCGTGGATATATGGTATTTAATTACTTCTTTTCCTTTTTTACTTGGACTTCACAAATTTGGAAAATGGATGTCCTTTCTTTTAAAGAGGTTAAATAAGAGAAATTTGATAAAAATGTTGAAGGGTATAACTTGATTTTAACATATGGAAGAAACTTAATTCATTTACCTTATTTTCTTTTCTTAAAAGTATTTGTTTTACTGAGAAGTTTATCCAAACATGGTACTACATTACAAAGGTTGTACCTACTAATAGTACTGTTAACAATAGAACTGAGCATAAAAGGAGATAGAAGAGTGGAGCATACTTGATGTTATAAATTTGCACTCTTTGCGATTAGAAAAATTATGAAACTCCTAGTTGGGCACAACAAACAGCAAATTATGGCTAAGCTAAATGTAGACATCACGAGCCCACATCTACAACTAGCTTTTTCTTCACAAAAAACAAGCTTTAACAAAACTCAAAATAAAAAACTGTAGAAACATTAAGTGACAGTTTAAAAATCTCAATTGCCAACAAATACAGAAAAGTGGTAATTATGCATTCAATGGTAAATACAGAAAATAGGGAAAAGAAGTTCCAATAAATAACAACTTTGCCAAATAATACAGTAACCTCGTTATTATGCCAAAAGTTCTAATTGTAACTGGGTTTGCAGGATTTTGCATGAAAGCTCAAATGACTTGGAGAAATTTCAAATTTATATTCATTTCCAGAAGAAGTTTCATTTTCCTTTTATACCACTTAATTTATTTTCATGGTTATGAACAGAATTTTTTGGTTTATAGGCTGTGATGGTGCAATCTGTAATTATATTCAAAGGTGTAAAACTTTTGGAGAAACAGCTTCTTGAATATGAATAGAATTTGTGCCTAAAATATAGTTAGTTGCTTTGTGTTGCATATATAATGAGTGGCTTTTGGTTTGGAAATTATAGGCAAGAAGAGCATTGCGTGCCCTGAGAGGTTTGGTGAGGCTGAAAACCGTAGTGCAAGGGCAATGTGTTAAAAGACAAGCTACTAGCACCCTACGAAGCATGCAAACTCTAGCAAGATTACAGTCTCAGATTCGTGAAAGGAGAATTAGAATGTCTGAAGAGAACCAAGCTCTTCAGCGCCAACTGCAGCAGAAACATGAAAAAGAACTTCAGAAGCTGCGTGCTGCTGTAAGCATTATGTGCATATTTTCCTCTTCTATTAGAAGGCCTTTTGTTTTATTACTTGAGATTCGTTACTTTTCATCTGAAAACAATAAGCCTGAAAGGAATGATATCTGATGATGAGTGCTGGCTTTTGAATATGTATTGAAGTGCAAATGCTTTTACAGCAGGTTGGAGAAGAATGGGATGACAGTTTGCAGTCAAAGGAGCAAATTGAAGCCAAATTGTTGCACAAGCAAGAAGCAGCTTTCAGAAGAGAGAGAACTTTGGCCTATTCATTCTCACATCAGGTGACCAGACTACCTTATTTGTGGGTACTATGGGTATTAATTAATGCATTCTGAAGGTACTATGTGCAAACCTATTAAAGAAATCCAATTAATCAAACCAATTCACACAAAGAATGGTATTGCACATTACATTCTCTGGCATAGGATTCAAAGTCGTTTACTTGATGACTTCTAATAATAGTTACATCGTTTTTTATGCACTCTTTAGATCAGCATAATGCACTTGTACAAGCTCAAAAATCTGTTTGCCCCTTGGATCCTGCTCATTGATTTACAGATATTTATCAACAAAAGTACTGTTTTTTTGTATTATGATGTATAAATTATAACTAAATTACTTTGTTAAACAGCAAACATGGAAGGGGTCTTCAAAATCATTAAATCCCACATTCATGGATCCAAACAATCCCCAATGGGGGTGGAGTTGGCTGGAGAGGTGGATGGCTACTCGGCCATGGGATGGCCACAGCACTGTGAATCACAATGATCACGCATCTGTGAAGAGTGCAGGAAGCAAAGCCATGTCAGTAGGAGAAATCGTCAAAGTTTATTCTCTCCAAGACCACCACAACCATGACAAAAGACCTTCCCCTTTTGGCCAAAAGGCAAGAAGACCATCCCCTCACATTTCACCTTCAAAGGCACTATCTGCTAATGGCAAGGCAAGGCCATCAAGCTCAAAGGGTAGTAGTGTCTGGGGTGGAGATGAGGACTCAAGAAGCATGTTCAGCATTCAATCAGAGCGATATCGCCGTCACAGCATTGCAGGATCCTCAGTTAGAGATGATGAGAGCCTTGCAAGCTCCCCTGCCATTCCAAGTTACATGGCACCTACAAGCTCAGCCAAGGCCAGGCTCAAAATCCAAAGGCCTTCACCTGAAAAAGGAGGTGCTGCTGTAAGGAAACGTCTTTCTTTCTCTCCTTCAGCTGCTCCAAGAAGGCATTCTGATCCTCCTAAGGTGGAAATTGTTTCCAGTAATGGAAGGGGAAGGTAGTGCTGTGTGTGGATATCATTGCCACTTCAGTAATTCTTGTAGGAGAACAATATCTATGCTTCTGTTTGGATAAATTTCTTCATAATCACTTATAAGAAAAGATAAAATGAATCCAACTTTTCTTGTAACTTAAAATCAACTTATATATGCCTATAAAATCTCATATAACTACTTCTTTACAAGTATAGGTGCATAAGTTGATTTTAACGTACCGGAGTTTGATTCATTTATTTCCTCTCCAAACAAGTATTTATAGAGAAAATTTATTCAAACAAGTCTTATAAACACAACTGATTAAAAGACTAAAGATAACCTGAGCACAAATTATATTTCAATGTATCTTAAGCCTTTGAATAGTTGTGTTTATATTATAGAGACTGTTTCCTGCGCCAATTGCTCTTGGCACCAAGTCTCTTAGAACCATGAATGAAGATTTTGATAGTTGCTTTGGTCCTCTTCTTCAGTCCCCTCTTGATGGTGCTTTCAGGAGTAAGATTCAATATTTGCTTATCAGTTTTGTTCATATGGTCAAACATATTTTACATTTCTTCTTAACAAACAACTCTATTTAGGTGGATTTGTTTTAGGAGTGACTCTAGCTTTTTGACAAGGTATGTTTTTGGTTTAACTTACTCTAACCCTTGTTGGGGTAGTGAGCTATTTGTATTATTTTATTGTAAATCAATGTTTGGTTTTGATTGTGATTATATTAAACACCAATTTTTATCTTACATCAAGGAGTAATCCTCACTTGTGTCTACAAAATTGTAAGACATTTTAGTTTAATTCTTGAAATTTATAAGTAAGAATTTCCCAAAGAAAAAAAAAAAAATCAAAGATGCATCCAGGAAGTGATAAGAGCAGTATAGGAAATTTATTTTCTTAAAATTTATAAAATAGATGTAGATTGTTGGAACATAAAAGTTTCCTTAAAAGAGTGAAGGGGTTATGTTTTTTAATTTTAATTAATATCTTGAAGGAATTTCCCTACAAATCAAAGAAACATAAGAGATTTAATCAAACAAACATGCATTAAGGGTTCTTTTTCAACAATCCAACTAATGATTAAAATGAGTTTGATCCACTTAATTAACCCAAACAGTTTACAAAGCGAGTAAAATCAAGTAAAAAGATTATAACTTAAATTGAATTAATCATTTTTACTTCAATTCATTTTAACCTGTAATTTAAATGGCTTAGATTGGACTGATTTATTTTATAGAATAATAATTATATTTTAAAAAATAAAATATTAGAAAAAGTATTTTATTAAAACATACATATCGAATCATTATATTTAAACTATGAACTGCATTGGAGCAACACAAACTATGTGGCCCATCAAATAGCCGTCCTAACGCCTTTATAATTAACTTTTTTTAGTTTTTATTTTTACAATTATGATATATATATATATATATATTTATTTATTTAAATATAAATTTATGTGTGTTTGTATGTATGAGAGATTGAGTTTTATGAGGATTGAGGAACGAGAGAGATAAAATAAGAGAGAAAAAATTAAAAAACTGCTCTACATTTAAAACTGTTTCTAATAACGGTTTTAAAGAGGATAATCAATCTCTTCACCCTCCTGCCACTTAAGTGACCACAAATAAAATAAAATTAACGTACCAATCTCTCTACTTTCCTGTCAGTTAAGTGAGAATAAAATTAAAAAAAATACTTATTTAATAAAGAAGAATATGGTTTAAAACAGAAAAATAATCAATTTCTCCACTCTCCTGCTAGTTAAGTGACAACAAAATAAAATTAACTTACCAATCTCTCCACTTTCCATTAAGTGAGAACAAATAAAATAAAATTTTAAAATTAAAAAACTGTTTTATTAACTTCTAAAATTATAAAATGTCCAAATAATCAAAATAAATTAATAAAAAAAAATATTAAACAAGGATAAAATAAAATAGAAAAACAATTTAGAAAAGTTAAAGTAGAGTATCTCTTTTATTTTTAGGTATAGATGAAGAATCAACACATCATATTTTTTATATTTTATGAAATCAAGTTTGCAATAAAATAATGTGTTAATTTCAAATATCCAATAAAAAAATAAGATTTTATTCTAAATGTCAAGTCAAATGGTATTGAAGCTACTGTCATCCCCTGAGAGTAAATTGACTAACGCATACATTTTCTTAGTTTCATCTCAACACAAAGGAATGAAAATGAAGCAGAGATGAATTTAAAAAGCTTAAAACCTAAGAGAGAAGGCATTAATAACCCATACTTTATGATACTTGAAGAGTATTTTTGATGAATCTTGGAATCGCTATTTCTATCAATTGGTTGAATAATTGTTTGATGAATTCTTGTACTCATATGGTTAAAAAAAGGAGAATTTTTTCTTTGTCATGGTGGTGAAGTTTGTAATTTTTTTATTTTTATTAATGTCTTTTTACGGACATCTATATTCAGTTTTCTCTTGATGAATTTTAAATGGGTGTTTTTCGAATTCTTAATGTTGTCCCTACTCAACTACATGCTAATAGTTGGGCTTCTATGCAAGTCTTTCGTGTTATATGTAAATTTCTTTCTTTATCTCCTAGTTAGAAAGTTTTTCTTCATTTCTATAGTTCTCCTTCTGGTAAACGTTTCGGTTGGTTGTCTTTAATTAGTTGATCTAAAGCTTGTTTGCTTTCTCCTTTCACTTCTTACAAAATTTTTAAAGGAGGTTTTTTCCAAAATTCCTATTGAAAAAATCTGAAAGAAATATTTTTATGATGGTCATGTCCCAAAATTTCCTTTCTACTGAACTAGTGGTCCTTTAAAGTTTAATTATTGGTCACGCCATTCAATGAATCTGGAAGACCTTCAAGTCCTCTCGATTCTCGATCACTTGTCCTAGAAGCTTCCCACTCGTGTTCTACTGTGAATCTATTCTCGCCTAAACCGGAAAGGGATTTTATCGGTATGTTTTTTTTTTCAAATTTTTCTTTCTTAATAAGAGAATTTTAACTTTGCTAAATTTTCTCTTGGATTTCAGGTTTAATGGTTGCCACCAATTAGAAAGGTCGAGTATACTTTTAAAAGTTACTCAGGAAACCTGGTAGCTCGACGCCTAGCCGAGAAGGGAAGTCGAGGTTGTGGAACCAATCTCTCGGGTTGAATCCATTCTCGACACTACCAATGTTGTTGTTGAACCTCCTAAGAAAAGCAGGAAAAGAAACAAGGGTAATAGGCGGTCTCATTCATCACTAAGACGTCATCGTCATGGCGTCGAAAACTCTTCTTAACCACTTTCGAAAAGACTATTTGGTGCTTCCACACGCTTTTCCAATTTTGTTCACACTAATTTGGATGGACCAACAAGACATGTTTCAGTCAACGAACGTATCATCTTTGGCAGATGCAGCAATCGAGCTTTCTCGGTGTTTATTGGTTTCAGAAAGACTTAAAAAGGAGGCCGTTAATAGTGTTTCTACCACCGAACATGAAAATATAAAGAGGGAGCTCGCCGAATCCGATAAAAGCCTTGAATCCGTTCTTGAAACTAACGTTGTTTTCAGATGTTCACTCACATTGTGATACCGAGAAAAAATCTCTAAAGGATGAAATTGTTGGTTTAGGGTTTACCGTTGCAGGCTGAAATCCAAAAATTGAAAGGAGGCTTAATTGATTTATCCACTGCTAAACAAGCTGATGCCGAGAGGATAAATCAGTTAGAGAAAGGCTTAAATGAAGCCCAAAACTTTGTAGTTGAACAACATAAATTGGGTTTTTCTAAGGCTCTTCAACAAAGGAAATATCAACACGAGTAATAGTGAAATAGTTCAATTTTCGAACTAATCTTCTGTAGTTCTCAAGATCTGAAAAAGACTACCCCTGATTGGGTAGAAGTTTGACATTGGGATCCATGGGAGTGTCAATAGATTTTGAATTCATCAACCCAATTTCTTCCAAAATATCCAATGAATATTTTCTTTGAGAGATAACAACACCAGTATTGGATTGTGCTACATCAATCCTTAAGAAATATTTGAGTTTGCCAAGATCTTTGGTATGAAAGTGTTGACAAAGGTGTTGTTTTACTTGTGAGATGTCATGGTGATCACTGATAGTAAAAACAATGTCATCAACATATACTACAAGATAGATACACTCACCACTCGAGTGACGATAAAAATCGGAATGATCTGCTTCACTGCAAGTCATACCAAACTGTTGAACAACATTGCTAAATGTTCGAAACCAAGCCCTAAGAGACTGCTTGAGGCCATATAAGGATTTGCGAAGACGACATACCAATCCAAAAGACTCCCTTTGAGCAACAAAATCGGGAGGTTACTCCATATAAATTTCTTCCTACAAATCCCATTAAGAAATGCATTTTTGACATCCAGTTGATAAAGAGGTCATTGTTGAAGAGCAACCATGACTATGAATAAGTGAACAAAAGCCATCTTTGCCACTGAAGAAAAAGTATCACCATAGTCTAAACAAAAAATTTGGGTATAACCCTTAGCCACAAGATGAGCTTTAAGACAATCAATAGTACCATTAGGACCAACTTTGATAGCAAAAATCCACCTGCAACCAACAATAAATTACCTAGATGGTAAAGGAACAAGTTCCCAAGTTCTATTATTCTAAAGCGCATTCATTTCATCAAGTATGGCCTGGCGCCAACCAGGATGAGCTAAGGCATTACCTATAGATTTTGGAATGGATACAGAAGTAATAGACGAAAGGTAGGTATAAAAGGGTTGAGATAGTCAATGGTAACTCAAAGCAGTATAATGTGGTGAGGGATTACGAGTAGAATGTATACCTTTACGGATAGCAATAGGAATATTAAGTTCAACTATCAGAGCCGGAGGGGGATGAGGTGTTGGCACTAGAAGAAATTCATTTGATTGATGATGAGACGTTTGACGATGACTATATACCTGAAGAGTTGGAGGCGATGGTGAATCTTTAGATGCATTAGGCTTAATAATAGGAATATTAACTTGATTAGATGAAGATAGAGAAGGAAAATGACAAGACTTAAAGTACATGGAAGATTCATTGAAGGTGACATCTACTGAAATAAAATAACGATTTACAGAAGGTGAGAAACATTTATATCCATTTTGTGATCTAGTGAACCCTAAAAAGACACATTTGTGTGACTTATAGGAGATAATTTATCAAAACCAGGACTAAAAAATTATGAACAAAACATGTGGACCAAAAAACTTTGGGAGGTAAAGAGTGGAGAGGGTCATGTGGAAATAAAATAAAATGAAGAATTTTTTCATCTAAAACTAAAGATGACATGCGATTAATGAGATAACATGCACTAAGAACAACATCACCCCAAAAACGCCGAGGAACATCACTATGGATTAAAATAGTATGAGTTGTTTCAACAAGATGTCTATTCATGCGATCAGTTACCCCATTTTGTTGAGGTGTGTAAGCACATGAAGTTTGATGAAGAATACCATCAGAAGCCATAAATTTTTTAAATGAATGAGAAAGATACTCATGCCATTATCACTGTGCAAAATTCAAATGGAAATTCCAAATTGATTTTTAATTTCATTGTAAAACATTTGAAATATGGAAAACAACTCAAAAAGGTTTTTCATTAAAAACACCCAAGTACATCTTGAATAATCATCAATAAAAGTAACAAAATACTGAAATCCTAAATTAGACTTAATATGACTTGGTCCCCAAATGTCAGAGTGAACTAAAGCAAAAGGAGATGAAGTACGCTGGGGACACTACTAGGAAAAGAACTACGAATGTGCTTCCTTAACTGACAAAACTCAGATGATAAACTAGATACATTAGACAAACTTGGAACAAGTTGTTGCATCTTGGCAAGACTAAGATGACCCAACCGAGCATGAATGAGAGTTGGAGAATCCACAATCGTGCCAACATGTACATGAGCATTTATAACTGATGGGCCCACGTCTTGTCATGAAACGCTTTTGGACATGTACGAAAATTGTCTTTTGTACATAAAGGTCTTTTCGTGTCAGTGCAAGTAAGCCTCATCACCTCGCTCAGCTCGGCTCGAGGCTTATGAGTTGTGTACTATTCAGATGTGATCGGTTAAAAGACCAATATGATTGGTTCATATGTGTAACCAATCTAATGAGATTTAGCTCGACATTATTAGGATGAGGAAGCATGTTTTTACTCTTTGGTTATTTTCTACATTTAAGCAAGTATTTCAGGGATTCTTGTTTTTTCGTTATATGAAATATTACCTAGGAAATATACTTGAAAAATGATGTCGTGAGTATTTTTAAATAGTTTTTATTGAATGAGTGATTTTGATTTTAGTTGTTATATATATCTGTTGTTATATGATTCCTCAAAGAGAGGGATTAGCGGAAGACGCTATAAAAAGGGGATGACCTTCAACGAGTGATGCAATTATTATTTTATGCATTACATACTACACTGATACATTTATGCTCTTACCGACTTTCATTGGAGTATTGTTAACAGGTGGAGTCCCCCTCATCTTATTGTGACCCTCAGACATTAAAAAACTGCAGTTGTGAAGAGATAATCTTGAAGACCACCTCCAAATTTTCGACCTTCAACCCAACGAGTTGTTACTCAATATTGGGTTGAGAAGTTTCTTACCAAATATTTCGATAATTTATGTAGTAAGGTGATTTCAAATTATTCAAATTTACAAATGATTCAAACCCAACAATATAAAACAAGTATTATATTATTAATTGTTTCAATAATAAATAATACATATAATAGATTATGAATATTTCAATAATTTAAAGTAGGATAATATAAATAAGACAAAAATATACATATATCTCCTATTCTTGTGACAAATTTAAAAACTTGGATATTATCTATATATGTATAATAATGTAAAAATTACATATTAAAATTAAATCAGATTAGAATATATATCTCCATGATGAGTTTATTTATCATCTTAATTGATGTGATTCCACTAGCCATATAGAGAATGATTCTTGACATTCTTAGGAATCATCTTGAGTTGGTTAAGAGCTAGACACTTTATCATAGAAATGGATCAAGGTTCTATGAACAAGAACTCACCAAAACTAGTGCCAAAACACAAACTCATATAGAAGATCCAATTATTGTCAAATTGAACCAACAAAAAGAGGTAAAACTTAAATCCACCGAATAGAATTGGAAGGAAAGCAAACTGAACCGAACAAAATGTAAAAGAAAGGCATAGAACTGAAAATACTTGTTGGAAAAAGAAAAGTACCGAACCAAACACAAAGAGAAATAAGAACAGCTGCTGGAAAACTTAAAAACCGAACCAAAAACAACAAGGAAACAAGCTAAGACAAGGAATTAATAAAGAAGAAAGGAAGGAGAAGAGGATTGCTCATGAAGATGGATGAATGATGAATGATCACGCCACTAGAAGTGTGGTTGCTCCTAGATGAGTGTGCTGCTGCCACTTGAGGACACCATGGATCCTTCAAGATAAGACTAGAGAAGAAGGCTCAAAAGCTCTCCAATGCTCACTCCAATTTTGAGTATAGTTTCTTTAGATAAATTCCAATCTGAAAAATACAAAGGGAGCACCTATATTTATACTCCTAAGGTGCTGAAATGCAAGCTACACAATTTCAAAATTCCCCCGTAAATTCAAAAGCAAGTGGCGCCTAAACCAAGACATGAGGAAGGTGTGATCCCTTCTCTCACTTTGGCACCTCCTTATTTACTCCTACACCTATCTACTAACACCCCCCCCCCTAAGACTCCTAACTAAAGACTAAAAGATGCTTTAACAATAGAGGTTTCTAATGTTTCCCTCTAAGCACCTTTCTACGCAATATTTATTTAATACTTGGCCTTGCCCTTCATGGGATGAACTTTTGGCTTTTGGGCTTTGGCCTTCTTGGGCTTGGGCTTGGGCTTTATCTTTTGCAAAGATTAACAAGAAAAACTTTAAATGTAAAGGCGAATGATCTTGTTCTTCATTATAAAAAGCCACCTTTAGTTGATTCTCATCATACTCCCCGAGTTGGAGAGAATTCGCCCACGAATTCTGAATCCCTGCATATAACAAAGTCAGTTCTCTTTTACAATCAAAAGTGTAAGAAAAAGGAATACATGACTTAGCAGATGGAGCCAAAGGGATTGCAGAAAAGGAGGTCCTATAAATCGACCAAGTTGGAAAAATTTGTTTGGGAATGATGATGTTTGTTGGAAAAAGACCTCTTAAATGGTGAAACCCATTAGGAGGTATGAAAAAATCATCCCTAACATATTTTAACCAAGTTGGTGTTGAAATAGGAACCTTGGGTAATGAAAAAGATAAAGAAGAAGAAGACCTTGGAGGGTCCATTTGAGGCATAGCACGAGTCAACATGATGGATTTAGAGGAGAAATTGGTGTGACTCGGTGTAGTACTTACTTCTTTTTCTTTCTCATTTTCTCTTTTAGTTTTCATTTTTATTTGGTCCTCATGAACCTCTTTGGGAGAGAGGGGTTTTAATATAACCTTGCGCCCTAGGAAGGAAAAAGACATTGTATTGGATAGGCCATCATGTAAAACATGTCTATCATATTGCCAAGGCCTTCCTAAAAGAAGATGAGATGCTTCCATGGGCACAACATCACATAAAACCTCATCTTTATACTTTCCTATTGCAAAGTTAATGAGGACTTGTTTATTTACCATGATTTCACCTACTTCACTAAGCCATTGTAATTTGTAGGGCTTGGTATGAGAGATAGTGGGTAAGGCTAACTTCTCCACAACTCTTGTACTAGCCACATTAGTGCAACTTCCCCCATCAATAATCAAGGAACATAACTTGTTGTTGATAAGACATCGGGTGTGAAAAATATTTTCTCTTTGAGTATCATTCAAAGATTTTGGAATTGTGCCCAACATACGTCTTACCATCAATAAGTCACCTTCACAAGGACTTTCACTCTCATTTTCACTTTATGGTCTAGAAGGTGAAGAATGCCTAGGTGAATTGGAGTCATGTTCACTAACTACAATGCCTTCATGCATGTACATACTTCGTTTAGACGGGCAATTAGCAGCAATGTGACCATATCCCAAACATTTAAAACACTTTTGACTAGACGATTTAATTGGGGATTTAGGCCTAGAAGTAGATGGCGTAGGATCCTTGGGTTTGAAAGAAGAATCTTTGGAAGGAAATTTTGAAAAAGACTTTTTGTTCTTCCAAGAATTGTTGTAGTAATCATCTTTGGGAATATTTTTAAAATATTTTTCTTTGCAAGTTGGGCTTCCACCTTCATTGCAAGATGAACTAAAAAGCCCAATGATGAATACTCTTGTAACTCAACAATGTCTTGAATATCCTTCCTAAGACCACTCACAAACCTAGCAATCATAGCTTCCTCACTTTCCTCTAATTCAATTTTAAGCACAAGCGTTTCTAGCTCCTTATAATATTCATCCACATTTAGCGTGCCTTGTTGAAACCGTTGGAGTCTCAACATGAGGTCTTTCCTAAAATGTGGGGGCACAAATCTAGCGCGCATTTGATCCTTTAAAGAGTTCCAAGAGTCCACGGGAGGACCCTTGTGATAGATAATGTCCTTTACAATTCCATGCCACCATTTCATGGCATAATCACTAAACTCTAGGGTGGCTAGCTTAAGCTTATGCTCATCTTGGATCTCATGGATCTCAAATATTTGTTCACACTTAGCCTCCCAATCTAAATATACATTAGGATCACTAGAGCCATTAAAACAAGGAAGCTTGACCGAAGGTAGTGATGTGATTCCACTAGCTTAGAAGAGAAAGGTTCTTGACCTTCTTAGGAATCACCTTGAGTTGGACATTATAGAGGCACTTTTCTTAGAGTTGGATCATTGTTCTAAGACAAGAACTCACCAAAAACTAGTACCAAATCCCAAACTCATTTGGATGAACCAATTTTAGTCAAATTGAACCGAACAAAAGAGTAAGAAAAGCAAAGGAACAAGATGAAAGGACTGAAATATAAAACTGCCGAACCAAAACTCATAAAAAAACAGCAAGAACACCAAACCAAAACTCAAGAACACAAGCTAACAAAAACAATAGAAAGAGAAGAAAGGAAGGAGAAGAGAGTGCTCATGAAGATGGAAGAATGTTGGATGATCTCGCCACTAGAAGTGTGGAATGCTCCTAGATGAGAGTGATGCCGCCACTTGAGGACTCCAATGATCCATCAAGATAAGACTAGAGAAGAAGGCTCCAAAAGCTCTCCAAAGTTCACTCAAAATTTGAGTAGAGTTTTCTTAGATTAATTCCAATCTGAATTTTACAAAGAGAGCACCTCTATTTATAGCCTAAGGTGCTGAAAAGTAAGCTACACAAATTCAAAAACTCCCTCCTAAAAAGCTTCTAGAATTTGCGCCTAAAACAAAGCATGAGGAAGGTGTGATCCCTTCTCTCACTTTGGCACCTCCTTATTTACTCCTACACCTATCTACTAATACACCCCCCCTCCTAAAGCTCCTAACTAAAGCCTAAAAGATGCTAAAACAAAAGAGGTTTCTAATGTTTCCCTCTAAGCACCTTCAACTAAAGAAATTACAAAAAGAGAAAATAAATGTCCTCTAGCTCCCAAAGCTTTGAACATGCTTCTTGTAATCCTTTGAGGTGGACTTTGACCTCCATGGGCGTCCTCCATTTGTGCCTCCACCTCTTCTTGATCTTGTTGATTGGCCTCCATGTCCTCTTGAGCTTGATCTCCATCAGGTAGCCTAGCCTTTGCATCTTGGTAGTAACCATTGCCGTAGTGATGTCTTTCTCCTTGATGATGAGGTCTTTGTCCATGAAATTGTGGTGGATTTCTCCTTCTCCTATGCTCTTCTTCACGGCCAAAATCATTTGAAGAGGCTCTTGAAGATGGTCTATGAGAATGATGCCCATCATGGATAGAAGGAGATGGTCTAGCTTGTTGGACCTCCATCTTTTGCATTTTCTCTTCCAAGCGTCTAATAGTTCTTTGCGCTTCATGTAATTCACCAAGGATTGAAGCTTTGGAAGGAGAATTCTGCTTGTAGGATGCATCACTTGAAAATCCAGCCATTTGAAATTAAAAACAGCAAACACACAAAACAACAAACAAGTCAAGAAACAAAATTAGCAAAAACAGTGAGTGTTTTAAGCAAAAATGCCGAAGTGAATTGAGGTAGAAAAAATAGGTCACTCTCAAAGAAATAATGTCCTTGCACCAATCTGATCTTGAGGCCTTGGAATCCTCAAATGAAAGATGTCAAAGCAAGCACACCAATCTCAAAAGCAACCACCACAAAACCAATGAAACAATAAAGACAAACAAGAAAAGGTATAAGCAAGGAAAGGTAATTGCAAAAGGAAAAACTATATGTAAGACAAACTCAAAGAGTAAGAATGAAAGACAATCAAGAAAATAAAGAACTCAATGAGAAAAGTAGGCACACAAAAGAATACTTAAGGAAAAGCACTAGAGTAGATGAAGAAAACAAAAATTTAACTACTGGATTTTTTTTTTTAAAAGCAAACTGTGCTTGATATTCACTGATTTAACTGGAATGATGTAGAGCGAACTGGATTATGAAAATTAAACCACAGAAACTTCAAGATGTTAACTCAATAATGGCACTAGAATCAATTAAAAACAGTAAGTCAATTAATTGAGATAAATTTTTTAAAATCGCTGCCAGATTACCGTATTCTTTTCGGCAGAATTGTACACTTTTTTTTATTTTATTTATCATTTTTTGTGTACTTTGAATTTTTGAATGATTCTTTTTTCTACTATTTTCTAACACTTTGAATATCACAAATCCAGAATTTCAGAATTTTCCAGTGAGTAAATCAATTGCAATAAGGAAAAACAGTAAACATTTTTTTCAGAAACAGAGGAATCCTAATAGGAATGAAAAACAGAATTATGAACTAGCAAAGACATAATGGAAAATGATGTATAGGAACTTGTATAGGTCTAGAATACAAGTATGAACTCAATTCTAAATCAGAAAAGGCACAAAGGATCAATATCAAATTCAGAAAAATTATATGACACTAAAGCAAGAAACAATAAAATCAACAAAAGTACTACTAGAAGTGATGACAATTATGGAAAAACAAGACTAAGACAAAACTTGTATGGATTCGAAAAGGAAAATACTCAAACATATGATAGGCAAAAGAATTAATACAACAAGCAAACTCAAATAAGCCTAAAAACAGAACCATAAATTGCAAGAAATTAAAAGAGCTCTTGAAATAAAGTGCTACACAACTCAACAATTAAACAAGAACACACCTAAACTCATGATACCACATGATGTGATTCCACTAGCCATATAGAGAATGATTCTTGACATTCTTAGGAATCATCTTGAGTTGGTTAAGAGCTAGACACTTTATCATAGAAATGGATCAAGGTTCTATGAACAAGAACTCACCAAAACTAGTGCCAAAACACAAACTCATATAGAAGATCCAATTATTGTCAAATTGAACCAACAAAAAGAGGTAAAACTTAAATCCACCGAATAGAATTGGAAGGAAAGCAAACTGAACCGAACAAAATGTAAAAGAAAGGCATAGAACTGAAAATACTTGTTGGAAAAAGAAAAGTACCGAACCAAACACAAAGAGAAATAAGAACAGCTGCTGGAAAACTTAAAAACCGAACCAAAAACAACAAGGAAACAAGCTAAGACAAGGAATTAATAAAGAAGAAAGGAAGGAGAAGAGAATTGCTCATGAAGATGGATGAATGATGAATGATCACGCCACTAAAAGTGTGGTTGCTCCTAGATGAGTGTGCTGCCGCCACTTGAGGACACCATGGATCCTTCAAGATAAGACTAGAGAAGAAGGCTCAAAAGCTTTCCAATGCTCACTCCAATTTTGAGTATAGTTTCTTTAGATAAATTCCAATCTGAAAAATACAAAGGGAGCACCTATATTTATAGTCCTAAGGTGCTGAAATGCAAGCTACACAATTTCAAAATTCCCCCCTAAATTCAAAAGCAAGTGGCGCCTAAACCAAGACATGAGGAAGATGTAATCCCTTCTCTCACTTTGGCACCTCCTTATTTACTCCTACACCTATCTACTAACACCCCCCCTAAGACTCCTAACTAAAGACTAAAAGATGTTTTAACAATAGAGGTTTCTAATGTTTCCCTCTAAGCACCTTTCTACGCAATATTTATTTAATACTTGACCTTGCCCTTCATGGGATGAACTTTTGGCTTTTGATTGATTCTCATCATTAATCCTTAATTATGACCAATTTTACCATTTATAAAAAAGATGACGAAACCTTCTATTGGAAAATCTATTTTGTATTAAAATATTAATATTAATTTTTTATTAGAATTATGTTAACTCTGTGACTAAATATAGTATAAAATCGAATCTACTCGAATCTACCCAAATCCTAAAGCCAATTCTGTAGTCGTGTCTTCAGCCACCGTCTTCTTCCCATAGCAGAGAGAGTTAGAGGCATTCAGAACCTGTGAATGAAAAGCGCAAAAATTTCTCTTCAATCCTTCAACTTCTCCAGAAATGGTGAGCAGATCCTCTTTCTTGTTCAACATTGTCTTCTTCAATTTTTTCTTTCTTGCCACACTCCTTACTGATTTGACCCATGTAATTTTGAAACAAATTAGTAACTTTGCTACTTCTATTTTCCCTTTTTTTATTCATATTAGCCTCATGATTATCTGTTTTAGGTCGTAATTTTGTATTTGTTTGGGAAAATGCATGTAAGAAGAAAATGGGTAGAAAGGACTGTAATTAAAATGATCCTAATTACATTGTTGCCTTAATAACAAATTTGTGTTTTATAAAGTATTTTTCCCACGCTCTTTTGCTCTCTTATGAAATGTTGTTATACAGAGGGGAAAGTTTAATTTCTAGGCATTGCCGGTGTGAAGAGTTCTGGTCAGGTTACTCTATCAGTTGTAGGTGTAACTTTAAAATAGTTATTACAAAGTCAACAAATTTACCATACATATCTATTTGTAATTAGATGATAGTGTAAAAATTCTTTACACGGTTACTCTGTTGCTTATGTCTATGTATTTGAAACAACTGTATTAGGTTTAGGGTTTGTTTGGACGACTTTCCCATAAGAACTTGTAGGAGAGAAAAAAATCTGTAAGTTAAAATTAGTTTATACACAGGTTAAAAATACAAATTTGGAAAAGAGCTTCTCCAAGTTAGCTTATGCATAAGTGAATTTTAACTTATTTCAGAAATATTTATGGAGAAGCTTGTCAAAGTCACAATTATGTATCATTCTTCCAAAATGAACTTGGCATAGACAACCCCACGTGCATAGTTTGCTCACTCTTCTATGCTACAATAAGAATTAATCATATATGTGATGGCAGATTATATGATTAATTCGTAGCATAAAAGATTGAGCAAGTAGGCACGTGAGGTTGTTTATGCCAAGTTCATTTTGAAAGAAAGATACATAATTATGATTTTGCCTCATTTATCTATTATGACTTTCACAAGCAGGCTATTCCTATTTTCCAACCTCTTATAGCCTTGTCAAATGTGGAAAAGGTTTCATTTATCTAATGGTTTTAGTTGTGCTGGACTCTGAATAAACTTGGATAGTTTTTAGTTATTCGTGTTGGACTAAAAATCATAATTAGTATAAAGAATATCAATTACTATTTCATTTTCTCATTTAGTTTTCTTTAGCATCAAACTTGTCTTTTAACAAACTGCTTTGTACATTAGGCTGCACCATTTCTTGCTGGTCTTGCTGTAGCTGCAGCAGCACTTGCAGGCAGGTATGGCATCCAAGCATGGCAAGCATTTAAGGCACGACCCCCAAAACCCAGAGTGCGCAGATTCTACAATGGTGGTTTCCAACCTACAATGACAAGGAGAGAAGCAGCTCTAATATTAGGCATCAGGTAAGCTTGATATTTGATTGCTCATCAGGCATCAAATTGCATTTGTTATTTCTGGTGGAGAGTGACTCTCGAAGTTAAATGATTAAGTATATGGTGTTAATGTTCATGTATTGTGAGATGTAGTTATGTTATTTGATAAGTGATGTCTTTAAACATAATTACTACTTTATCCCTTAACGTTTGCTGATTGATCAAATACTCTTACACTAAGTTAGAGTAATCTTACATACACTGTCGTTGGTTCTGGTGATTGAACAAATAACGATAGCTTTAGGTTTTAATCATCCATAAGCTGGAGTTTGATGAATTCCTAGGTGATGAATCCCTTATGCATTTAGTGTAAACCAAGGAATTATGGGAATTCCTTCATGAGGATTAGCCTATTTAAGTGTCTCATGAGCAGCAGTCTATATGATTGATATAAGGAAACAAAATTAATTTTATAGAAACCATAGAACAGTGACCAGAGAGTTCAGATGTAAATCCTGAAAACATATGCATCCTCCAACTGTATAGGATTATCCCTTCTTTGACCACTCATAAAAGGTGTTCTATCCCTGCAAGAAAATTCAGCAAGATGATTCAAGTTATTCTTTCTCTACTTATATAAGTTAATTTATGTAACATTCAATTACTCTTGATGTTGATATCCTTCTCTGTGGCCAAAACTAAGCCTGCCGCCACTCTCGTCCTAGGAATTCATTACTAGGCCTTATACTTTTGTTCCTCCAAGACAAGAATGTTGATCTTGTCTTTGACATGATGTTTTTTTAACTTATACTGTTCCATGATTCATCAGGGAAAATGCAACTGCAGACAAGGTGAAAGAAGCACATAGAAGAGTAATGGTTGCAAACCATCCTGATGCGGGTGGAAGTCACTACCTTGCTTCCAAAATAAATGAAGCAAAAGATGTCATGCTAGGGAAGGCAAAGGGAAGTGCATCTGCATTTTAACACATCTGCATATATATAAATTCTCTTGAAACACAGAGAGTTATTCTGTTTTGAGGAATTCATTTAGTTTGTAAACATTGTACTCTTGTCGTGATTTTTGATTCCTTGTAGATAATGGAAAGCCAAAGTTTCCTTTCCCTTGTACATTGCTGATGCTGACTTCTCAAAGCTCATAGATATGTAGTTCCTGTCAAATATTGCAATAATGAGTGGTAATGAAACAGTGTGTATGGTACAGTTTTTGGAAGAAGTGTATTGTACAGTTTTTCTTCTTTGTCGTTAACTTTGTTTGCCTATTGTTAGGATGAAATGCACAAAATCAAGAAGATATGCAAGACCACATTCATCTTGAGAAAAAAAGAGTCAAACTGAAACTTCTGACAAGTGAATTTAAGAAGTTAATCTCGAACCGAATTCGAGAAAGATTGACCTTTTCAAGAAAGCCTTCGCCCAAGAAGAATTTAAAGAAAGATTGACGAAGTGCTTATTGGATATAGGGTTCAAGAAGCAGTTATAACGAACTTATTGATTAAAAGGAAAATATGACACATGTTGGTAGTAGATGAACAATGAGTTTTGTATTTTTGAAGTATTAACTGTTATTTTAATATTATAAATAAGATATTGTAGGCACTTTGTAAATGTAACAATAAATTTGTAATGTAGGCACGTTGTAAATGTAAGAATAAATTTGTAAAACATATAACTTATGTGAAAATTCTACTAAGAAAATGACTTTTGTTAAAATATATCCCTTTCACCTTTTGTTCTTTCTCTCTTTTTTACTTCATATTTTTTTTCTTAATCTTTTCTTTTCTTCAATTATTTCATATCTATCACGTATTGTTTTTTATTAATTATTTTACGGGAAATGTTTATCAAAAAGTTTTTGTTTATTTTGTAAAGTGTAAGTTTTTTGGTTTTATATATAGTTAAACAAAATAAAATAAATTTGTATTTATCTGTTTGGTTGAAGATTAAATTGTTTATGTTAATATAAATATAATAACCATTTGTTTTAATTCCAATATTTACATCATTTTATCATTTTATAAATATTTGTTTAAGAATAAGTAAAAGTTGAAATCATAAAATGAAAGCATTTAAAATGCTAGTCATAGTAGATAATCTATTTTTAATCTAAAACAAACTACACGTTCGATTAGATAATACTTATTGTTCTTATTGAAAAGGAGTTGGAATCTTCGAAGATGGATATTCGAGTTGTACGAGCGGATTGAATTTCTGTATTTAAAGGGTTGTCTAGCTTTGATGATGAAGACCGAGTGGTAGTTCACTTGCAAAAGATTATCTGACACTCAAGCTAGCGGGAACTTAGAGAGATACAATAATATTTAAGTGAGAATATGAGAGTGAGTTGAGATGGTTACTCCCTTAAATGATATTTATAGATTTTGGGTCCACTATAATGTTTTATTTAATTGATATTCATTATCAGATATTTGTTGTAAGATATCAAGATGACTTCAATGACAACTAAAGTTAATTTTTTTTTGAGTATTCAATTTGTGCATATTTACATGTGGTTAATGCCCACTATCGCAAGTGAATATATTGAATGGTACAATTATATATGTGATACAATTAATATATGGTACAATTATTGAATATATATATATATTTAATTTTTTTTTATAATGAGTGGTACAATTATATATGTTGAATAATGATGTTAGTAGTAGGTGAGCTATATATAAACCATTATAGGATAAACAACATAATTGAACAATTTCAAATTGAATTAAAATATATAAATCAGTCCTACTTTGTTTTTACATTTTTAGTGTAACATTCTAAAAATGTTACATATTATTACTTTTTCAAATACTATGATTAAAATTATTATTAAATGATTTTAATAATTTTATACATTTTATGATTAATTAAATCAATATTATGTCATATACATGAAGGATTCATCTAAAGTATTGTATTTATTTCAACAATTAAGGTTTTATCTCTAACGTCTTTCAAATGATATGATTAGATATTGAACCTTTGCATGATGAAGTCGAAGAATAGATGAACATGAAATGTTTCTCTCTCTCTTTTTTTTTTTTTTTCATGAAATGCTATCAAAGTTCACAAACCTTAAGACCTCGTTTGACACTCTTGGTCTAACAAATTTTGGAAAGTTTCGTCTACCACATTTTGAAGAGACTTTAGAGGGAAAGTAAACTTAACATAAGGAAATAACTCTTGCATGACAAATTGATGACAAGACAAATGATCTATGTCAAAGAAAAGGAAACTTACATGAAAAGCATGTAAAAAATAATTTCCTGAACCAAGTAAGTTTTTTCATATAAGACTATCAAGGGTCTTAACTAATCATTTGACAATATATAAATATCATAAGACGAATCGAAATATGTTACTTACCATAATAAGAATAAGAGATTTTTAATTACTTATTTGACATGATGGATTTAATGCAAGGGATAATCTCAATAATATTCTTTTCTTCTACTCCAATAAAAACTTTTTAGGTGTAATTTACTGAATTATGTTTTTACCAATTACCTAAAATATTTATTTCTTACAAACTAACTATTGAAATCTTAATTTAATTGAAATCAAAATACCGAACTAAAATTCAAATTGAGAGAAATGTAATTATTACAAGTTATATTATAAATAATAAATTGCCATAAGATGGATACACACACTCTTGAAAGAGAAATAAAAAAAATCGGAAGAAAGAAAATATCATAGGATCACACATTAATTTTAAAAAATATTCAAGAGAAGGAGACAATTGTCATTTTATATATATATATATATATATATATATTATTCTATCTATATTCATGTAAAGTGAGGTGTCCCTAACCTCATTACTATATACTATTTGATATTGATTAAATTGTTCTTGATTTCACTTTATCTTTGTCTCTATTTTAAGAAAGTGCAAATTTCAATTATATGTAGCTGGAGGTTTTTCCTTGAGAATATAAATGAAAATATCAAATTTGAATTGAATTTATTTACATTGAAGTTCATTTATTTTGACTAGTCATTGCAAATATAATTTTGAATTGATACACTTGAATCATGGAGTCCGACTATATAGGTATAATTGATACCTGAACATGAATTAGTTAGGATTGTTATGTTGGATTAGAGTTCTTAAGAAGAAAGAAGTTAGTAAACCAACCTATAAGAGATATTTTTCAATTAGCAAACAAGGTTAGAACAATTGAACAAATTGCTTTTGAAAAAGAAAGATTTAAGAGGTTTGAGAAACATTAAAGAAAAGAAAAAGTTACTTTTATAGATTCTAAAAATAGGTTGAGTATGAAAATCGAGAAGGAAATATATTATATAATGAACAAGGATCAATATGGGTGATTAAAAAGATGGACATCCTTATGCTTGTAAACTATTATCCCCTTGAGAAACTAACGATGATTCAGCAAATCAAACATATAGTTTGATGTTACCAAAAGTGACAAAATTTTCGATATTCTTCTTAAAGATAAAAAAATATAATTAAGTAGTGATTTAAACTCCCTTTAGATTATCAAAAGAAGGGTAAAAAGTATTATAAATATCACAATGTTTTTTGGTAATTTTATAAATAATTGTAAATGTTTCAGGATGTGATTTAGGAAGTTATCGAGAAAAAAGGTTAGTTGAAAAATTGAAGAGAATCAATGAAGGTGGATATTGATCCATTCCAAGAGTAGGTTTTATTTGTTGAATTATTATGATGGTTGATATAGCAGATGATGTCAACCCTCAACGAATAAAGCTAGAGATTACTAAAGACATAATTGAGTGATTGCTATGAGGAACCATTCACTATGGGAATTGGAGTCATCTCAATCATACCAATTGAGTATCAAAGAAGCATTAAACAAAGAAATCACACACAAGATTTTTCTCAAGGAGATATTCTCGAAGATAATGAAAGTGAGTCTAAAAGAGTTTGAATCAATGAGGTTTCGTGTGTGAAACATAAGGAAACAAAATATATCGAATCCTCGAATGGTGAAATGAAGATACATCTCAAGCATTTGATTCTAAATATTGAAAACGAAGACAAATTTACTGAGAAAGTGGATGGTGGGGAAATAATTAATATCCTACCAAAAACACATGTGATGGTTCAGATCACAACAACACATGTGATGAATAGAAGAACTACTAGGCCAGCATAATGGACTCAGGTTTATTTTGTAAAAATGGTGCATATATTAAAAGTATAGTGCAAATGGTTGAAGCGTTGTGGTGAAAATATTTACAGAGAGTGTCGAACACTAAAATTGTTGGACTAACAAGATGGACTCAGGCTTCCCTAAAAGAATTTGTTTTTCTTTTCTGAAAAAAGGGTGCATATAGTGAAAGGGGATGTTGAAAGCAAAAGAAACTCAATAATCATAACGAAAATGTTTTATTAACACTCTCTGTCACTAACACAAAGTTGACACCGCTTGCGTGAAAGTAGTTGAGGATGTGGCACTGAGGTTTATGGTAATTGTTCTGGTAGTGATGTGGCAATAATAGTGATTCGCATGTACCATTTAAACGACAGCGTGGTCACTACCACCCGATGTAGTGAATGAACTATTAACCGTCTTTGTTCTGCGATGGTCGCACACTGGTTGTTCCTTTCGTTTGTGAAGCACTTAAACTATTTAGAAGGCGTTGGAATGCATGTTTTTGAAACTCAATGGCGATGGAATATAACATCGGTTGGAACTCAACTGATGGTTTGAAATGCATCTTTTTCAAATTCGATGGCGTTGGAATCTAACATCGGTACAAACTCATCACCGATGCTAAGAAATCCATGTTTTTGAAACTCGATGGCGTTGGAAAGTAACATCGATTGGAACTAATAACTGATGCTATGAAATCCATGTTTTTGAAACTCGATGGCGATGGAATATAACATCGGTTGGAACTCATAACCGATGGTTTGAAATGCATCTTTTTCAAATTTGATGGCATTGGAAAGTAACATCGGTTGAAACTAATAACCAATGCTAAGAAATCCATGTTTTTGAAACTCGATAGCGTTGGAAAGTAACATCGGTTGAAACTAATAACTGATGCTATGAAATGCATGTTTTTCAAACTCGTTGGCGTTGGAAAGTAACATCGGTTGAAACTAATAACCAATGCTAAGAAATCCATGTTTTTGAAACTTGATGGCGTTGGAAAGTAACATCGGTTGAAACTAATAACCAATGCTAAGAAATCCATGTTTTTAAACTCGATGGCGTTGGAAAGTAACATCGCTTGAAACTAATAACCGATGCTATGAAATGCATGTTTTTGAAACTCAATGGCGTTGGAAAGTAACATTGGTTGAAACTAATAACCGATGCTATGAAATGCATGTTTTTGAAACTCTATGGCGTTGGAATGTAACATCGTTTGAAACTAATAACCGATGCTATGAAATGCATGTTTCTGAAACTCGATGGCGATGGAATATAACATGGTTGGAATTCATAACCGATGGTTTGAAATGCATCTTTTTCAAATTCGAAGGCGTTGGAATATAACATCGGTACAAACTCATAACTGATGCTAAGAAATCCATCTTTCTCAACATCGAAGGCGTTGGAAAATAACATCGGTTGAAACTCATAACCGATGCTATGAAATGCATGTTTTTGAAAATCGATGGCGATGGAATATAGCATCGGGTGTGTTAATTCATTTACTTTAGGGTTTGAGTGTGGGTTTTGATTTTTACTTTGTTGTGGAAGCGGGAGAATTTGGAGGCAAAGGGTTTACTGAGAGCATTATCGTCGGAGGTGGTAGGGACAAAGAACAACCATAGCGCCAAAGGGGGTGTGATAGAAAAAGAATCTACAATCGGATTCGCACAGAGAAGATAAAACAAAGGAAGAATCTAAAGGTCAGTAAAATGTGTATTATCATCATTTTTTTCCATGGTTTTACAATATTTATTTATTTATATGTATGTTGATAAAGGGTGAAAGCGGTGGGTCAAACTCACCGCTTGCTTTACATGTAAAACTCATGGAGTCAAACTCAATGGTCACTATACATGTAAAGCACATAACAAACATTCGTTGCGTCATTGTCTTGGTGGAGGGAGGGAGAAATTACCATACAGTTGTTTTTTGGGAGAAACAACCGTAGAAGGTTTGATTTCTTTTGAACGGCGTTCGACATTAGGTCAACGTAAATGGATTTGGTTGTTCACGAAGTAATAAAGTATTTTTTTAGTCTTGTGAATAGGTAACCAATTTTTTGAACTTAGGTGACCGATTTTGAATTTGAGTGCGTTGTGTGGGCTTGGGTGGGGGCGTGGCCTTGTGCGGTGTTGTAGTTTGCATTGTGAGCGTTTGTGTTGATGAATGATGGGATTTTTTTGGTGGATTACCCTAAATGAAATTGCACCCCTTTAGTCTTGTGAATAGGTAACAGTTGTTTGAACTTGGGTGACCGGTTTTGAGTTTGAGTGCGTTATGTGGGCGCGGGTGGGGGCGTGGCCTTGTTCGATGTTGTAGTTTGCATTGTGTATGTTTGTGTTGATGAATGATTTGATTGTTGGGTGGATTACCCTAAATGAAATTGCACCCCTTTAGTCTTGTGAATAGGTAACTCGTGTTTTGAACTTGGGTGACCAGTTTTGAATTTGAGTGCGTGGTGTGGACTTGGGTGGGGGCGTGGCCTTGTGTGGTGTTGTAGTTTGCATTGTGTGCGTTTGTGTTGATGAATGATGGGATTGATGAGTGGATTACCCTAAATGAAATTGCACCCCTTTAGTCTTGTGAATAGGTAACTAGTTTTTTGAACTTGGGTGACCGATTTTGAATTTGAGTGCGTGGTGTGGGCTTGGGTGGGGGCGTGGCCTTGTGCAGCAATGTAGTTTGCATTGAGTGCGTGTGTGTTGATGAATGATGGGATTATTGGGTGGATTACCCTAAATGAAATTGCACCAGTCTTGTGAATAGGTAACCAATTTTTAAACTTGGGTGACCGATTTTGAATTTGCGTGCGTGGTGTGGGCTTGGGTGGGGTCGTGGCCTTGTGCGGTGTTGTAGTTTGCATTGTGTGCGTTTGTGTTGATGAATGATGGGATTGTTTGGTGGATTACCCTAAATGAAATTGCACCCCTTTAGTTTTGTTAATAGGTAACTAGTTTTGTGAACTTGGGTGACCGGTTTTGAATTTGAGTGTGTTGTGTGGGCTTGGGTGGGGGCGTGGCCTTGTGCAGTGTTGTAGTTTGCATTGTGTGCGTTTGTGTTGATGAATGATGGGATTTTTTGGTGGATTACCCTAAATGAAATTGCACCCCTTTAGTCTTGTGAATAGGTAACCAGTTTTGAATTTGAGTGTGTGGTGTGGGCGTGGCCTTGTTTGATGTTGTAGTTTGCATTGTGTGTGTTTGTGTTGATGAATGATGAGATTGTTGGGTGGATTACCCTAAATGAAATTGCGCCCCTTTAGTCTTGTGAATAGGTAACCAGTTTTTTGAACTTGGGTGACCGATTTTGAATTTAAGTGCGTTGTGTGGGCTTGGGTGCGGGCGTCTCCTTGTTCGGTGTTGTAGTTTGCATTGTGTGCATGTGTGTTGATGAATGATGGGATTGTTGTGTGGATTACCCTAAATGAAATTGCACTCCTTTAGTAACACGACATGAAAATCATGAAATAGAAATCAATTTTTAGAGACAACAAATAATTAGTTGCTATAGTAACTAAATTAGAGACCATTTTAGAGACTAAAAAAATTTTGATTTCTAAATTAGTTTGTATTACTGTTATATGATTTTTAAATTAGTTTTTATTATTTTTAAATAGTTTTTAAATTAGTGTCTAATTAACAACCAAGGTTTTTGCTACTTATTATTTAGATTCTAAATTTGGTAGCAAAAATTTTGGTTGCTAATTAGACACCAATTTAGAAACTAGTTAACAATAATAAAAACTAATTTAAAAAATATTTAACAATAATAAAAACTAATTTAAACATTAAATTTTTTTTAATCTCTAAAATAGTCTCTAATTTAGTCACTATAACAACTAATTATTTTTTTTAAAAAAAAATTGATTTCAATTTCTTAATTTTATAACTTGTTGCACCAATTAATTTAACATCTGCCTCAAAGGCCCGGCCCGCCAAAATAATTGTGTTTGTGTCGTGTATCCTTATTCATATCCATGTGAATTAGTAGCTCCACGATAGTGTGAAGTTGCATAGAGAGCATTGGGAGGAGAAAAGAGTAAGAAAAGGGTTATTATATTTTGGCATTTCTTGCTCCACCCTACATCTATAATAAATATTAATATTTATAATAATTTTTTTTAAAAAAAAAACACAATCTTAATGAATATACAAGTCAAATGCAAAATATTTCAAAACTAATAAATTATAAATTTTTATAAATAATTAAATTATTAATATTTATTGAAGTGTAGGATGAAATATGGAGGCTCAATTCCCTATCTAGCACCATTTACATCTTTATTTCCCTATCTAGCACCCTTTTGTTTTTATTTCCCTATCTAGCACTCTTTTATTTTTTATTTCCCTATCCAACACCATTTTAAAAATAAATAAATAAATAATAATTTGTATTTTTTTTATAATTTTAATTTTGAATGCATTAAAAAATAAATATTTTTAATGTTTAAAATAATTAGAAATATAATTAATGAATAAATAAATGAGATTTTACAAAATAAAAATAAAAAAGTAATAAATTAAAAATGTTTAGTTTAAAACTATTTTTTTTTAAATGAAGAAAATAAAAAATTAAACTATACAACAACATAAAAGTTGAATCTATAAACATAAATTAACATTTATTTTTATTATTATTGATGATATAATCATGTTAATTTCAAGTAAAAAATATAGGACATAATTATAAAAAAATCAAAGTCAATTAGTATTAATTAATAGTGAACACATAAATAATATTGAAGTGTCTACCCTAAATGCAAAATTCTAAAAAAAAGCTAATGCAAATGCTACACTTAATGCTTAAAAATGAGACCAAAAAAATGCAAAACTAAATAAGTATAGAAAATAAAAACAGCAACAATAAAATAAAAACAAAAAATAAATATAAATAAAGAATGACAGAAAAAAAAATAACAACTAAAAACATAAAAGATATAAAATAAAGGCAAAACAAAATAAGATAAAGATAAAAGATATAAAAAAAATTCAAACAAGATAAAGATAAGAGATATAATGCGATATTAAATAAGTATATGTTGATCATAAAAAGGAAAATAAATAAAAGATGATCACTCATTTGATATTTTCTTCAGTGGTACATTAAATAATTTGTGCAAAATGAAACATAATTAATGATGAGAATTGCACAATTCAGTAATTTTTTTTATAATTTTAATTTTGAATGCATTAAAAAAATATATTTTTAGTATTTAAAATAGTTAGAAATATAATTAATAATAAAAACATAATAGAAATAAATAAAGAATGGCAGAAAAAATAATAATATTGTCAAACACCAGAATACACAACAAAGAACGTGTCCCAATATTACTAGACCGTCTACTTTTCGTCATTAATTATGTTTCATTCCGCACAAACTATTTAATGTACCATTGAAGAACATATTAAATGAATGATCATCTCTCATTTATTTTCCTTTTTATGATCAACATATAATTATTTAGTATCACCTTATATCTCTTATATTTATCTTGTTTTGATTTATTTGATTTTTTTTATATCTTTTATCTTTATCTTATTTTGTTTTTCCTTTATTTTATACCTTTTATGTTTTTAGTTATTATTATTTTTTCTGTCAATCTTTATTTATTTATGGTTTTTGTTTTTATTTTATTGTTGTTGTTTTTATTTTCTAGACTTATTTATTTTTGCATTTTTTTCTTCTCATTTTTAAGCATTAAGTGTAACGTTTGTATTAGTTTTTTTTAGAATTTTGCATTTAGGTAAACACTTCAATATTATTTATGTGTCCACTATTAATTAATACTAATTGACTTTGTTTTTTTTTTATAAATATTAATATGTCCTGTATTTTTTACTTGAAATTAACATGATTACATAATCAATAATAATAAAAATAAATACTAATTTATGTTTATAGATTCAACTTTTATGTTGTTGTAGAGTTTAATTTTTTATTTTCTTCATTTAAAAAAAAATAATTTTAAACTAAACATTTTTAATTTATTACTTTTTTATTTTTATTTTGTAAAAACTCATTTATTTATTCATTAATTATATTTTTAATTATTTTAAACATTAAAAATATTTATTTTTAATGTATTCAAAATTAAAATTATAAAAAATAATAATTTATTATTTATTTATTTATTTTTAAAATGGTGTTAGATAGGAAAATAAAAAATAAAAGAATGCAGGAAAATAAAAACAAAAGGGTGCTAAATAAAAAATTAAAAGCAAAAGGATGCTAGATAGAAAAATAAAGATGTAAATAATGCTAAATAGGGAATTGAGCCGAAATATGGATGTTAAATAAATAATTTTCTTTTAAGAAAAAATGACTAGTGTGAGAAAAACCCATAAAGTGTAGCGTGTGGGAATGAGTATGGTAAAAGTGAGAGTGTGCTTTGTGTGTATGGTGCAGTCCGTGAATGTGGCAGGAGAGAAAAGAGGTGTAAGTGAAAAAGTGGGAGAGAGAAAGGTGAAGTTTTTTGTGTGCGTGAGTGGTGGTGGAGAATGAGAGTGGACGTGTGAGATAGAGGGAGTAGGGGAACTGCCGTGTGTCAGAGGATGTGTAAGAGGTGAGTCGCAAAAAGTGAGGTGTGAGGGGACGTGAGAGACAGTGGCGCAGGGGTGCAAAAAGTGAGAGAGGGGTAAGAGGAGTAGAACAATCAAGGTGGGCTGGACGTGCGTGAAGTAAGAGAGGAGGTGTGAACAGGAGAAGGTGAGAGTGGGCTAAGGGAGGTGCACTGGGTAAGAGTGGGCGTGTGAGCAGGTGAAAATGAAATTGGGCTCAGCGGGGTGCGTCAAGTAAGAAAGGGGAGTGCGAGCAGGAGAAAATAAAGGTGTGCTAAGGGGGTACACTGAGTAAGAGTAAAGGTGTAAAAGTAATAGAAAAATATATTTTTTCTTTTTCAACACTAAATAATCTTTTTTTATTGTTTTCGGTGATTTTTGTAGGAAAACAAATTAGAAGATATACTTTTTATTTTATTTTTTATTAACGACAAAATTTTAAATACTAAGACGAAATTGGGTATTGAGGGAAGTACACACTCAATAAAAGAAGAGTCTTTAAAGGTTCTTCTTCCTCCTTTAGTCTTCTAACTATGACCTTGGTTAGAGGATCAATGTATGATCTTGTAGATGGTCCTCCATCAAGCCCTCCCACTTGAAAAAGATGAAAAAGATTTGTCCTCATATTTGATTCATCTTCATCGTCATCTTCACCTTTATAGTCAATAATCAATAGGAGGATCTAGCCTATATGCATTATCACTAACTTTATGGAGAACTTGGAACGGATAATCTCTTCTAGGATTGAGTTTGGACTTCCTCTAAGAGAAAAATGTTTATTTTCTTAAGTGCAGTTATAATAAGTCCCCTTCCTCAAAAGTTATTTTCTTGTCTTTTGTTGTTATATTCAATGTATTTATGAGTTTTCCTTTCAATTTGGTCATTAACCTTCTCATCAAACTTCCTAACAAACTTAATTATAAACAATCTTTCATTATGAATTAAAGAAGTTGTATCCGAAAGTGGTAGTAAGTCAAGAGGTGAGAGAGGATTAAAATCATATACAACCACAACAGATCTAGGAAGAGGACTATGTAAAGCAGAACACCGGTCAATTTTGTGGCCAAGTTAGCCATAATGGTCACACTTGTGATGCCTTTTGCCCAGCTTAGAAAGGCAAGTGCGATCATAACACTAAGAAATTAAAGCATAAAAGTCATCAACTGGAAGAGGTATATCAATTATGTGTTTACCTAGAACATGCAGGAGGGTAGAACAAATGGAAGTAAAATTGGGAACAACACAAGATTTCAAAATCTGATCACGAACATGAGAATAATCATCGTGTAGGCCATGTAAGCCCAATAACATGAAGAACTTGGACCATCACTCTAGTTCTTGAGAAGGAGTGGAGACATGAGGCAATAATTCATTAAAATCATGAAGAAGATCACGAAGTTTACCCAGATATTCAACCATTGTACCATCAAGACGTTTGGGAGCAACAATGATGAGGAGATTTTGACACACTCCATAAAGACATTGAGTATCATTGGTGTATAATAATTTTTCCTATTTCCAAACATCTAAACACGTCTAAAAAATACGTTTTTTTTTTTAAAGATAAGTGAATAGTAGATTTAATAGCAATGCATAATTAAGCATCAAATTTCAAGCAACGAGAAGCCTCATTTGCAGCAACATTGTGAACACATTGGGTAAGATGATCAACATAATATTGATTCTTAAGCCATTATTTAATATTTGAGAATCAAATGTCATAATTACTTCCATCTAATTTGTCAATAGAGAGATGAACACTAACATAATTAATGATGTGAATTGATTTTAGGATTTCACATTTTAATTGGTTGCTCTTGTTTATGATTTTGAGATTAGCGATTTAAGGTGAGAACCCTAAGAAGATTCCCACTGGACACGAACTTAAACAAGTGGTTAAGTAAGTGTGAAGGTTCACTTCAGAAGGGAAAAAAGAAAAGACAATTATAAGGTGACAAATAATGCAGCGGAATTAGAGATAAGGAACAACTAAAGAGATCCAACAATTTAAAGACAACATGAAGGAACATATAGGAAGGGGAATGGAAGGCGCAAAAAAGGAATTGAAAATAGGAAGAGATGAAGAGAACTTATGGGGAGAAAGGAAGTCACGCCACTTGGAGTAGAGGGTCTCCAAGATGAGTGATGCAAGAGCCGTTACTTGAGATATTATCCAGCCAAGATAAGACCCAGAGTCGCCACTTGGGATATTACCCATCCAAGATAAGACCCAAATAATTCAGAGTACTCAAACTCACAATTCACTCAAGCATAATTTCTTTACTTCTAATTTCAAGTTGAAAATACATGAGGCAAGACACCCTATTTATAGGAAGGAGTGCCTTGGTGGGCAAGATGGGTGAAGGGTAGAAATGGCAAGGGAGAAGGGTTTCCTAGGGTGTTGAGCATGGTCAAAGCCGCACCTTAGGCATAGCTTATAGAAGGTAGGTTAAAATCCCTAATTGTAGGTGCCTTGTCTTGAAAAAATGGGCTTGGTACAAGCCCATTTTGCTAAGTACACTCCTTTTTATGCTTTCTGAACCTACTCTGGCCTATTTTTCTATTTGGACCCCCAAAGTGAGTCTTCTTATTTAAAAAAATGTTTTTTTCTTTTAAAAATACTAGAAGAAAGAACATTTGGTGTTCTGGTCTATGCCCAATTCTTCTTCTAGTGAGGTTTGACTGGTCTTTGGAGGGGTCTTGACTTGATTGCTGAGATGACTGCTTACAGTGTGAGTTGTCTCTTGAGTTCTTGGTCATCTTCTTGGCTACTTGGATTGTATCATACCCCCCAAGTTGGAGAGAATTCGACCTCGAATTTAGAATTTCTACAAATAACATAGTCAGTTTGTTCACATATAAGATAGTGCGAGATATGGCATGTGAAGTAAACTTATGTTCATGAAGCTTTAGGAGTTCATATGGGTAAGTTCTAGATACAAGCCATGTTTGAAAAGAATATTTGGGGATGACATGATGTTTTGCTAAAAATCCTCTTAGAAGGTGTTTGATTTTCATCCCTACACTTCTTTACCCAAGATGTCAAGTATTTAGAATTATCAAGTAATGAAAAAGAGAAGGAGGAAGTATACCCAGGAGGCGCAATTAGTTTTGTGTGGGTAAACATTATTGTTTTGATTGTTTGAGATGAGATGTTGAGACCTATTTTACTTTCCTCTCTTGTTTCATTTTCTCTTTCGGTTTTCATTTTTATTTGATCTTGATTTACCTCTTTTATCATTATGGTTTTTTTACTTGAGCAATTAGTAGCATTGTGCCCGAAACCTAGATATTTAAAGCATTTTTGACTTGAGGTTTTGGTGGGTGATTTAGGAGTAGAAGGTTTATGATGTGGAGTGGTTTCTTTTGAGAAATTGGAAGGAGAATCTTGGTTTTGAAATTTGTTTTTTCCTTTCCAATATGATTAGTAAAACCCATCATTATGAGTATTTTTAAAAGAATTTTTCAAAACTTGTGATTCAACCTTGATCTCTAGGTGGACCAATTTTTCCAAAGAAGTATACTCATTTAATTTTACAACATCTTGTATTTCTCACTGTAATCCACTCACAAATCTAGCAATCTTTGACTCTTCACTTTCATGCATATTAATTTTAGTCAAAGTTACTTCCAAATCTTTAAAACACTCGTCTAAACTCCTAGATCCTTGCTGAAGTTGTTGGAGCTTCAACAAGAGTTCCTTCCTATAGCAAGAAGGAACAAATCGCGCACGCATGCATAACTTTAAATTACTCCAAGAGACCAGAGTTGACTTCTTGTTTAGCTCAATGTCCATTACAGTTTGATGCCACCATGGCTTAGTCTAAAAATTCTAGGGAAGCTAACCTAACTTTTTGGTCCTCTTTGACCTCATACACATTAAAGATTTGTTCTACTTTAGCTTCCCATTCTAAATACAAATTAGGGTCATTTTCTCCACTAAAACTAGGTAACTTTACAAAATGAAAAGAATTCTTTGGTTGTTGTTGGTGTTAATGGTGTCGTTCTTCAAAATTGTGCACTCTCCAATCTCGTTCTTGAATCCGATAGCGCATATGATGCCTAGTATCTCTTTTAGGATCCCATCTCCTTCTCTAGTTTGTCTCTCTTGAGCCTCTTCTAATCTTTGCAATCTTTCCGCTAGTTGTCTTATTTCCTCGTCTTTGTGGGGCATTCGTCTTTTGGCATCCACAAGCTCCCCCAAAAGATGTGCTTATGAGGTGATTGTGGCTTTGAAGATTCTCTTGAAGACAAATGAGCCATAATTTTGTACAAGGAAGCAAAAAATTATTAAATTTTTTAAATTAAAACCTCACTCACGTGTATCACTCAAGAAAGAATCACACTCCAAAAGGTCTACACTTGGTAGCAACACCTCAAGTGATAGATGACAAAGCTCTTACACTTGCTCACCAAAGATCCCCACAACAAAACTTAAGAAAAATTTGAAAAACGAGCAAGGAAAGCTTAAAAGAAAGAAAGCTAAACCAAATTGGAATTAAGATAATGACAAAACTTTGAGAAGACAAAAAAGAAAAACACGAATGAAGACTCAAAGAAACTTACTTAAACTGTTAACTATGAAGTTTTAATTTTCTTAGAAATTATAAAAGCAAGAAGGATAAAATTCCAAAAATATGAAAACAATTTGCCGCATAAAAAGAATCCTCTTTTTAATAATTTTGAACTTGAAAAGTGAATTGCACTAACTTTTTTTTTCTTTACTTTTGTTTTATGGATTCAAAATGTCCATAATATTGGCATGCATATTTTAATTCACTTTCAATTTTCACAAATAGATTGAGATTCAATTCATATGATCACTTGAATTCTTTGTTTGGAACTGAATCAACTTATACTCAAACAAATTTGTAGTTGCTTTTAGTTCTTCACAATTAAAAGAAAAATAAGTAGAAAGGATTTAAAGACTCCTAAAACACTAAGAACATCTCAAGCAAATGCGGTAAGGAAAAAAAAATTGACACAACAAAAAATTCCAAAGCAGAATTTAAAGTGCTTAATGAATAAAAAGTAGAATTGTAAATGACCGAAATTTAAAGGCGAAAAGAAAGGTGCTGAATTGTGAAGCGGAAATTAAATTGCTTGAAGGTAAAAGCAAGAATTGAAATGTGCTGAAAAATTAAAGGCATAAATCAAATAAAAAAAAGATAAGCACAATTAGAACCATACTCTGATTACCACATGATGTGAGTTGATTTTAGGATTGCACATTTTAATTGGTTGCTCTTATTTATGATTTTGAGATAGCAATTTTAGGTGAGAACCCTAAGAAGATTCCCACTGAACACGAACTTAACCAAGTGGTTAAGTAAGTGTGAAGGTTCACTTCATAAGGGCAAAAAGAAAAGACAATTATAAGTTAACAAATGATGCATCAGAATTAGAGATAAGGAACAACTAAAGAGATCCAACAATTTAAAGACAACATGAAGGAACATAGAGGAAGGGGAATGGAAGGCGCAAAAAGGAATTGAAAAGGGGAAGAGATGAAGAGAACTTATGGGGAGAAAGGAAGTCACGCCACTTGGAGTAGAGAGTCTCCAAGATGAGTGATGCAAGAGCCGCCACTTGAGATTTTACCCACCCAAGATAAGACCCAAAGCCGCCACTTGGGATATTACCCACCCAACATAAGACCCAATTAACTCAGATTACTCAAACTCACAAATTCACTCAAGCAGAGTTTCTTTACAATTTCAAGTAGAAAATACATGAGGCAAGACACCCTATTTATAGGAAGGAGTGCCTTGGTGGGCAAGATGGGTGAAAGGTAGAAATGGCAAGGGAGAGGGGTTGCCTAGGGTGTTGGCCATGGTCAAAACCGCATCTTTATGCATAGCTTCTAAAAGGTAGGTTAAAAATCCTAATTATAGGTGCCTTGTCTTGAAAAAATGGGCTTGGTACAAGCTCATTTCGCTATGTACACTCTCTTTTATGCTATGTGAACCTACTCTGGCCCTTTTTTTCTATCTGGACCCCCAAAGTGAGCCCGCTTATTTACAAACATGTGTTTGTCTTTTAAAAATACTAGAAGAAAGAACATTTGGTGTTCTGGTCTGTGCCCAGTTCTTCTTCTGGTGAGGTCCGTCTGATTTTTTGTGGGGTCTTGACTTGATTGCTGAGATGACTGCTCACATAGTGAATTGTCTCTTGAGTCCTTGGTCATCTTCTTGGCTACTTGTATCAATTAGTAGAGATAGATGGATTGGGCATCTTCGTCATGATTCCAACATCGACGACTCTAACATGATTTCGGTAACGATGACTCCGGCGAGATTTCGACGACCACACCACTCCTGTGAGATTTCAACGACAACGTGACTTCGGTGAGATTTTGTGATAGTGGCAATGACAACAATGGGGTGACGCCTGATGGTGAATAATGGGTTCACCCAAAAAAGTTGAATCATAATCCTTGGCTCTATATACCATATTAAGAATGAAGAAAACAAATATATAATTCATATCCCGTGTGTAAAATACACACATAAGGGTGTTTATTTATAGATGAAAGTAATAACGTAATCAATAAAAAAATAACATAAAACATGGGCTTAGATCGTTACATTAACAAATTGGATAAGGACATATTTACTACCTCATTTGTCCATCAAATTGAGGATGACAAGTGGTAGAAAATAGAAGTTTAGTTTCAAGAGTTTTGTAGAAATGACTTAGAAATTTAACATCCATATTAGACACTATATTCTTAGGTAGACCATGCAATATCTTTGAAGAATAGTCTTGAGATGTAGCTAGGATGATCTGCTTTGTGGCAGGGTATAATACGAGTCATCTTGCTAAAATGGTCCACCACCACAAAAATATAATCATAAACCTTTTGGGTTCTTGGGAGACCTAAAAGGAAATCTATGCTTATATCTTCCCAAGGGCACTAACTATAGGGAGGATTGTATATAGCTCATGAGGCATTATTTTGGACTTAGCTTACAAACAAGCTATGCATTTTAAACAATATCTTTAGACGTCTACTCTCAAATGTGGCTAGTAAAATTTTCTTTTCAAAAGAGATAAGGTTTTATCAACCCCATAATGGCACATGAGACCTCCCTCATGACTCAATTTTACAAGAAGCCTTCTAATGGTAGAACCCATCAAAAGGGTTCTTGAGACATCATTATGCAAATGTGGATGAAAAATTATTATCATGCTTTATGTCATCAAACCCTAAAATTTGAGAGCATGAGGAGACTAGTAATGTATCTCTTCTAGATAAAGCATCAACTACTACATTACTTTTCCCCGTTTTTTGTTTGATAACATAAGAGGATTTATCTAAGTATTCCACCCACTTAACATGTCTTTTTATTTAACTTTCCCTACCCTCTTATGAACTTTAGTGACTCATGATCAGTATGTATGATGAACTTTTTGGTCACTAAGTAATGTTCTCATATTTTGAGCGCATGGATTAGATCATACAACTTTTTGTCATAGTTGGGATAGGTTAAGAGGGATCCTCTAAGTTTTTCATTGAAATATGCAATAAGATGACCACCTTGAATTAACACAACAATTATGTCAACCCTAGAGGCATCACACTCTAGTTCAAAAGTTTTAGAAAATTTAGGGAGAACTGGAATAGGTGCATGGGTTAATTTGTCTTTGAAATTTTTAAAAGATTTTTCTTATTTTTCACCCAACACAAAAGACACAACCTTCTTAACGAGTTTGTTAAGAGGAGGAACTATAGTAGAGAAGTCGTGAACAAATCTTTTGTAAAAACTGGTTAAACCATGAAAGCTTCAAACCTATACTATTTTGGGGGTGAAAAATTCTTAAATAACCTTTAATTTTTTGGATCCACATGAACACCATCTTTCCTAACCATGAAGTTAAGGAAAATGACATGTTCTTTGCAAAAGTAAACTTGGTAAGGTTGGCAAAGAGATGATGGTCCTTGAGAATAATTAAGAATTGTTTAAGATGGCCAATATGCTCATCTAGACTCTTACTATAGATTAAAATATCATAAAAATAGACAACTACAAATAGGCCTATGTAATCTTTAAGTACATGATTTATTAATCTCATGAATGTATTAGGGGCATTGGTCAAGTCAAAAGGCATAACTAACCACTCATACAAGTCAAACTTGGTCTTGAAAGCAGTCTTCCATTCATCTCCTTCTTTAGGTCTTATTTGGTGATAACCATATTTAGATCAATTTTGTAAAAGATGTTCGCCCCATGGAATTCGTCCAACATATCATCTAGTCTAGGGATTGAGTGTCTATATTTATCGTGATATTGTTGATGGCCCGATAATCAATGCATATATATTATCCAAGACCCATCTTTCTTGGGGACTAACAACAACACAAGAATAACACAAGGACTAAGAATCTTTTGTACCCAGTCTTTCTTCAACAAGTCATCATTTTGTTTCTCTATCTCTTTAGTTTCTTGGAGGTTGGTCTTGTAAGTTGACTTATTGGGTAGGCTAGCTAATGGGACTAAGTCTATTTAGTGTTTTATTCCCCTTAAAGGTGGTAGTCCATGTGGCACCTCCTCATGAAACAAATAATCAAATTATTTCAAATTTTTCACCCCTTTTTTAGAGATTCAAGTTCATGACTTGTGGCAGTAAGTGTCTCCATGGAGTAGAGAAGGAAAATAGGTTATTCCATTAGAAGAGATTTTATTTGTTTTAGGTTTTTCAAAGATTTTTGTGGAACAACATCATTGGAGGAGACACAAGCTCCAATCTCAATCCCTTATCTTCACTTATTTTATTTTCGAGAGATAGTTTTGACTTAATTTTTTTCTCTTCTAATTTTGTTTTTAAAATTATTTGGTCCTGTCTCTCACTTGTTGGGGTGTGAGAGGAAAAAGGACAATCTTTTTTCCCTTGTGGGTGAAGCTTATTTTATTGATAAGGCCATCATAGATTGAATGCTTCTCAAATTGTCATAGCCTGCCAAGTAGAATATGTCCAGTTTCTATAGGCACAATGTCACACAAAATACTTTCCTGATAATTTTCTATAAAAATTGGAATATTTACTTGGTCTTTTACCATTATCCCACCATCATCTTTGATCCATTGAAGTTTATAAGGTTTGGGATGGCGTATAGTGGTTAGCACCAACTTGTCCACCAATCTAGAGCTACAATAGTTGCAACAAGATCCACTATCCACAATCACATAACAAATATTTTCATAAACTTTACAACGAGTGTGGAATATGTTTTTCCGTTGAGACTGTTCAAGCTCAATAGGAAGGCTTTCAAGAAGCCTCCATATCATTAATAAGTTCCCTTCACAAGGTTGTGTTTCTTTTTAAGATTCTAGAACTTCATCTTAACTTGGTGAAGATGCTGAGTCATCCTGACTTTCAATGTTTTGTTCTTTTAAAATCATAACTTTCTTGTTGGGACAATTAGAAGCATAATATCATCTTCCAAGACATTGGAAACACTAAATATTTCCATTCCTTGACTCCTTAGAGGAATTTTTTTTTAATATTTTTATTTTCTTTTTATTTTTCTTTTCCCTTTCCCTTTCCATTTCCTTTCTCATGGCCCAATTTGGAGGGGTTAACCCTCCCTCTCAGAATCTCTCCTAGGATAGGATGAGTTTAGGCAATCTTTTTTAGAGGTAGACCTTCTTTTAAGTTGTTGCTCTACCCTTACACATAATTGAATGAAATCATTACAGGGAAGAAGTTCAAATCTATCCCAAATTTCATAATTGAGGTCACTTTGAAACCTAGCCATAGGGATTATTGGTTCTTCCTTAATCCTCGCCTCATTAAAAGCAACTACATCTTTTGTCTATATTCTTCACCACTCATATCTCTTTCTTGGAGCCTTTGGAGTTTATCATGAAATCCATATCATAGTAAGAGTGAACATGAGGTTTCCTTAGGGCAATCCTAAGTCGTTCCAATATCAAATATGGGGATCATGGTTTATTCTAGCGTTTTCGACTAAGGAGGTCCACCGATATGTAGCTATTCCAAAAAAATTAGAGTTGAAGGATCCAGAAGGGTTGGGGGTTGAATGAAGCTTGAACCCAATTTAGAATCTAAAGAAAAAAATAAAATAAAGTCTAACAATCAAAGAGAAGATAGAAGTATGCACAAATTTATACTGGTTCATCCTACCACTTGGGCTATGTTCAGTCCCCTTAAGTAAACCTTTAGGAGTTTTTCACTAAAGGCTTTTCAGGACGAGTATTCTACATCTCTCTAGATACAAGTATTTTATACCTCTTCAGGGACATCGAGTTTCTACACCTCTCTAGGAACAAGTATAAACCTCTTTAGGTTCACCGGTCTCAATCTCCCCTTAAGATTAAGACTTCTCAAAGTATGAGAAGAATACTCTTGAAAGAAAGAATAATGTAAGCTGACATTGTATATTTCAGTTTTTACTTTTACTTCAATTTGAGTAAAAATCTCTTTGACCTAGGACTGATAAGTATTGCAAGTTATCAGAATGTTGCTTTAATTTAATGTGACATGGAGTGCATTTAATTTTATGTTCTAACTTGATCAAAGGAATGAAGATGTTGATATGAGTTTTAAAGCTCTCAACAACTAGAAAATGATTTGCAACAAATTTTTCTTTTATGCTTTATATAAAGCTATCCTTTCAAGAAGAAGATAGAAGCGAATGGATTGTAAACGACACTATCAAGATAGAAGATAGAAGACTTCCTAACAACAATAATCTTTTGGGTTTCCCAGTTTTCTCAAAGAAAGCTTGACGTTTCCCCTTCATTTTCTGGGATGGGGCGACTATCATAGGTTTTTTTTAAAGTCCCAACGTGACTCAACTTTTGGAAATTACTCTAAGAAGAGAGTGATTTAGAGGAAGAATTTACTCAGATAAGGTTAACTTCCCTGCTAACTAAGTGGTTATCTCCGCTAATAAAGTAAGATTGACAAGATGAAGAATGAGGACACATGAAAGCGTACTTATGAAGAATATCAAGGATGATAAATTCGAAAGGGAGGAAAGTTGAAAACTTTGACACAAATGCTAAAACAAATGTTGTAGAGAAGAAACCTATAAAGGGAAAGACAAAATGAAGGAGAATGAAAGCATTGAGAATGTAAAAAGGCTTTTGGAGTATGAAACGTTATGGGAATGACATTAGGAAAAATGAAAGGTTATAAAAATTTTAAAAAATAAACCGTAAAAAATTTCCACGATCAAATCTACCTTGAAAAGTGTAAAAGCATCATTAATGGGCTTAGATATAATGGGCTCAAGTACTCGAAAGTTGGATTAAAAGGCATAGTCAAAAGCTCGATTTTAGTAAATCCAAACATTAATAAAAGTTGCAAAGATCAGCTTTGAATGAACGGATTACAGAGCTTAGGGAACTTATGTACTACTCAACCCAATAAAATGGGTTGTATTACCCGTCCCAATAAAATATAGCCTATTAATGTCCATATGGATATATCGCAACCTAGAGTGATTGAGTTGTTACTATTTATTTCCAATCAACTCGGAATGGTAATATTATTTATTACTAACCACTTGTGGATAAATATAATCACTTAACAAATAAAGATATAAGTATATATCATAACTCTCGGATGATTCCGTATAAATAGACATCCATACTTACACGGTTATAATGACACGTGGCAAACTCTAAGTATCTATAAATATAAACTCCAAAAAGTACTTTCATTGATCCAATATTTAATATTCACTACTCAGATATTAATATTCTCTTACTAACTTGAGTGTGAGAGAATTTTCTATAGATGAACCATCACTCGACTTCTAGTAATAAAGCTCGACAATCCTTAAAGGAAGATCAACTTTCATCATCGACTTATAACTTCCACGTCGAAAAACGCATTGTCCAAATCAAATAACAACGAATAGTAATGTAATTATCGTGTAATTACATTTTTTTTAAATTTTGATTATTTAATAATAAAGTGATGTTTTTTTGTTTTTTTTTTATTTGAAGGCAATGCAGTGATACACTACTTCTAGTTTGGTCTTGAAAAGTGTAAAAATTGGCGGTTGAAGGATGTTTAAACGGCAAAAGAAACATAGGACGTTAGGTAAAACGTGGTTTCATTTATTACAAAGTAAAGATGATGGTAGTTTTCCCATAGAATTGAGGAAAATATGAGGCAAACACTGTTCTACTCTGGAAGTTAAATCCTAGTCTAACTTGTTAAGTTGTTTCACTACAGTCTTCACTTAAAGATGGGGAAGAAGGTGGGGGAAGCTCTATATTATCATCACCAAATTCCACTTTAAAATCCATCATACTAGCTTTAACATCATCTACTCTCTCAAGTTTCCTGCTACTAGAGACTCTCCGGTTAGATGTTTTTGTCTTCTTCCTTTTCTGAAATATGACATACACTGCAAAATCTCCCACTGCCATCTGCTGGAGAATGGATAAATTCTCAGTTCGTCAAATAATGGAAAAGTAAAACAAATAATGCAGCTTAGGCACAATACCCTCTCGTTGGAACTGGAAAAAAAGTTCTTTTACACTCACTTTCATTTGACAACCCATAAAATGAATATCTCTTTCTTTCTATATATTTTTTCTTTTTTGAGGAGTGATTAAGATACTTCCAGAAATAGTTATTTTCTAAAAAAAATGGTTTTAATGAGTAATTTAAGAAAATAAATATTAAAGATGAGGAATAACTCTTTTAGATATACATTGAGAGCTTCTCCGTAAGGATTACATTGAATTATTTAAAAGTGTAATACACAAATACTATATATATATATAGATAAATAAAATTTATTTTAAAAAATTATGTTGCTAACCGAAGAATATGACTTATGTGTGTTTGCTTAACTCTAAAATCACATTTTTTTTAACATAAATATCATTGTAGTGAATGATATATCATTGTCGACTGTACAAGCATTCCAGTTAGGTGGCTTAATAATTTCTTAATAAAATTACACAAGCATGTACTATTAGTTTAAAATAAAATTAGGGATAAGATACTTCGGAATCCTCGAAATTATTATTTTAGGAATTATTATGTATGTTTATATATTTAAAAAAAATTAAAGAGTGATTTGTTATTTCTCCCACAAATCTCAGTTATTTCCTACATTAAATAATTTAATAAGAATATATATTTATAACAAAACTTGTTAAGTTGAAAAAGAAAATTCTCATCTCCTAATTTTTGAGAAAAAGATTATAGTAAAATAATATAATTTCCTGAAAATATTATCTTTTAAAATATAAATCCAACATGAGAATAAAAACCCACATACTCAGTGGAAGATTCTTATAAAACTTATTTTTTTTTCCAGCATAAAAAAGTCTTCTTAACAAGGTTATATAAGTGGAAATTACGGAATTTAAAATAAAAAAAATCTTAAAAGTTTGCTTAAATTTGTGTTTACCTGATATGGGTAGGAAGTTAGAAGACGTAATTGGTGCATGACCCAGCGAGTTCTTGTGTCATTAGAACCTTTGCAGAACATAAGTGTTTTCTTCATCCCAATTACCTCGTTGCTTTCACAACGCCTTATTTCTTTTTCTTTTCCAACACATTTCCAACAACCCGAACCAGCACTTTTCTTGTTCACTTTTCCACAATTGCTAAAAAAGTACCTCTTTTCCCTCAAATCACCTACAAGTACGATTCACCAAAAATAATTCAACATCATGCTTCAACAAAGGAAACTCCTCATATTTTCCATTTCAAGAATTCAGACATAATAACAAGCATTTAAGACAAATTATACTGCATCTTCCAATTTTTTCAATTACTTGACAACGATTATCTTTCGTGCTAACTACTAAAATTGGGTGAAGGATAATTTCAAATTCTAAGATGGTGATGGTTTTGTTGGGGTGATTATTAGATGTATTGGGTCACCTAAACAATTTTAGGAACATCCATATATATTTAATTTGATGAATTTCACCATTTTTTTTTAGATTCTGAAATTAATTTAAACATAGACTCAATTTTGAGATATCAGAGCTTATTTTAGTAAGTAGTATATTAAAGGAATTGATAACAACCACAATTTATATATATATTAATCAATCAATATTTTTTTAGAATCAAATTAATTGTGATGGAACTTTAAATTCTAACATGATAAAATATTTTAAATGTGAACAATATCCTTATTCTCTTAGTCTCTCAATTAGAAAGAATTTATTCCCTTCAAATTCGACACCTTTAAATCTCGACTGTGGTATGCTTAATTTAGTTCTACAACAAAACAATTTATATATATATACATACATATATATACATATATATATATGCATATATATATATATATATTTCTTAATATATCGAAATTCTTTTAAGATCAAAACATTGACAAAGTTTCGAGCTTTGAGTTTGGAAAAAAAACTAATTACAATCACCGTTGCTAGTTATAAAAATCTTTCTAACCAAATTTTAATATTGTATCGGTAACACGATTGATTTCCTTTGGTATCGAGATGTGACCGATTTCAAGAATCAGTTAGGAGAGGGTTTAACTAAAGAATACTATAACCAACTCAAAAAATGAATCGAAATTATAATGATAAACATTTTGTATTAAGATGTTTCTGGGTAGAAGATACATCAAAAGCATAATGAAAATTTCGAGCGAAAAATGTTTCTGATATGGTCAATTATTGTTCAGAAGTTGCGGAATTGAAACAAGGGTAAATCGAAATTTGAAGGTATTTTGTTTTCAAGAAAGAAGGAAAAGAAAAATTGGGACGAACCTGGAAGCAACCATGGGTCAGTCTGAAACACATCACAGTCTGAAATGACTGAAGCAGGTAATTGTAGAGCAAAGGCCTTGTTCTTGAGGTAGTGAAGGAGAAGCTCTTGATCTGTGGGACAAAACCTGAACCCAATTGGTAATTTTATGCCCCCTTTCACAACAAAGCCTTGGAGCCTTTCCATCTCTCTGAAACAAAAACTAACGAACGAACGAAAGAACCTCCCTCTCAAGTGATTAACTTTTCCATCAGAAAGAACCAAACCCACGTGTGTTTTTTCACAGCAAGCACAAAACAAAGGATAATTGGGTTGTGGGGAGGCCGTGGTTGCAAAGGTTTCCAATTTATAGACGCAACATCAAGAAAAGGATGTGTCCCAGAGCGAATGCTTGGTCCCAATAGGCATGTTGACTAGAAAAGGTCATTTCTTTTTAAAAAATTATTACTTTTTTTAAACAGAATAGAATAATAGAAGACACCCCTTTATAATTTTTCAATATTTTTTTCACATTAATCTAGATTTTAGTATAAAATTATTTATCTTTCTTTCTATATGATTCTAATATACTTTTATTTTAATAACTAATTTGGATTAAGATGGGCACAGTTAAGTTTTTTAAAACAAAAAAAAATCAAATATTTGATTCAGTATCTCAGCCTGTAAAAACCAAAGGAGATACGATATCAAATTGGCTTTTGAAAACACAATTTAATAGCAATCAAATTACTAATTTAATTTAAGTTTAAATTTTTATTTTCATGTATAATTAGTATTCTTATTTTTTTTCATACATGAATTTACAATTAGTCTTAAATACAAATATTTATTTCGGTTATATAGATCAATTAAATTAACAATTTAAATAAATAGTTTTAACATAGTAAATCAATGGTTTTATTTTAAGTATAATAGTTAGTTTATAAATTTAGTTCAATTATAATAATAATAATAATAATAATAATTTTATACTATGTTTTAAATTATTGACAACAAATTATATATAAAAATTAAAATACAACATATTGTAATAATTTATTAATATTAATTAAATTAAAATTACTTATTTTATCAAACCATTAATAATAATATATGAATAAATTAATTAAATTATTTTCAATTTACAAAAAAATGAATTTAAGTTATCTTTTAATAAAAGAATTATGAGTTTAGCATTATCTATCTTTTAAAATTAGTTTTATATTTATTATTTCATAATTTTACTTTCTTTTTAAAAGTCTGATTTAAGAGAGAAAAAAAAGGGGAAACAGGGTAGTCTCTAAGGACCCAATTGAAAATAGGGGCATTTGGTAATATTTGGGGAAAAGGGTGTACTTAGGTAATTTGCTTTGGTTTTAAGTTTATTTTAAAAATAAATGGTAAAAGTAAAGGTGATACAACTTAATATCAAATTGCTTTTTTAAAACTTAAATTTATTATCAAAATGATTTTAAACATTATTATATTTATTCTCCTTTATAAGAAACAAAAGATTATTCTTGTTTTTATTTATAGGAAACATTCTCCTATTTTGAAATTTATTTCATGTTGAATTACCCGTACACCTTAAAATTATTAAAAAGTGTACTACGAGGCACTGAGACACATTTCCTATGGTAGTTAACTTGACTTTAAAATATGCAATTATCAATTAAAATTAAATTAATTGTAATTTTGGTCTCTAATTTGTTTCACTATTTTAGTGTCTTAATTTTTAATTATTGGTAATTATATATATATATATATATTATTTTAAAAACATTTATGAAACTGAAAGAAGGATTTTTTTTATATGTTTCGAGCTGTAGTTCTTAATAAAAATTATGAATTACCATAGTAAGCATTTAGCACATCAACTTGATATCAATAAAGTTTCTTTTAATTTTTATGGAAAAAATTACATTAAAGTGGCTGAAGAGAAAAAATGATGATTGTACCTACAAAAATATAATTCTTCAATGTTTTTTTAAAAAAACAGAAATATCTATTCATTTAATTTCCAAATTATGAAACTAAAAACACTTAATTGGTTAATATTAAGTATAACTATGAAAGTTTTGAAAAATAAAAATTGAATAATGATAAACATAATTAAGAAATCAAAATTACATAGAAGAAACATTTAGGACCAAACTTACATATTTTTAAAAAAAATCGAAGAACGAAATTGTATAAAGAAAAATGTTAAATATCAAAATTGTAAATTTGTAAAATCAAAAAATCAAAATTCTATGAAAAAAATTAAATGAAAATTAAGAGTTTTTGAAAAGGAAAATGGTATTTTTGACACCATGCTTCACCTTATACTCCAATAAATTTTAATATTTTAATTATTTTTAATTTTAAAAATTATTTTAATATTTTTTATTTTTCTTATATTTTTAATAAATATTTTATTATTATTTTTTATTATAAATGTTAATATTTTATTGTGGGCGTAAGATGAAACAAGATCTCAAAATATCATCACTTTTTAAAAATATTGACAACATAATTATAATTAAGCCTTAAAAATAACGAACTTAAACTTTTTCATTGATTTTAATAAATTGATTACTTTTTTCTTAATAAATAGGAAGAAAGATAGTATAGTTTAATAAGAAAAAATTAAAACATAATAACGATATAATACTCACACGTTTTCATATTTAAGGATAAGATGATAGTTTTTGTGATTTCAATTACTAAACTGTTTATAATATTTAGTCATTTTCCTGTTTTTATTATTATTTTTGTCGTGAAGTGTTTAGATTGTTGTAGTGGAAAAACAAAACATGTGTAGCTGGTTTTGGTCAAGAATCACACTCTGGTAACAGTGTACCTCATGTGTACCACGTTTCCAAATTAGTTTCCGAGTAAAAGAAAGTACCTGTTAGTCCACTCGGTCTTTTGACTTCAATCCCTGTTCCTTTTAGTTTTCGGGTTTGGGTTTACACTGAACTAGTCAGAGTTGGCTGATATTAAATTACTTTTATTTTATTTATAATATTATTATTAAAACTAATTGAGAACCATTTCGGTATGATGATTGAATTGGTGGAAGACAATGATAGAAGATTCAACGGTAGAAGATTTTACAATATTCAAGTTAGTTAAATTATAGAAAACTATAAAAATGTAAATAGATTTTTGCATTAAAATAGTGTAATAAATTATAAATATGTAAATAGATTTTTGCATTAAAATAGTGTAATAAATTATAAATATGTAAATAGATTTTTGCATTAAAATGGGGTAATTTTTTTCGTAAATCATGTAAATGAGCATTTTTTTTAATTATTAGATTGGATATGACACGACTTCACTACTTTGTTATGAAGAAACTGTATTATAGCAACACATAACTTCAATATTAATATCGAACCAAAACAAACTTGTGTGATGATTCCACCATTTTCGTTTAAATTTTTTTATACTGAAATTATGAGGGGATTGTGTTAAGAGAGACTCGATATCATAGTCAGACCCAAGCTCAATCACCTATTTAGGTGACAAGGTTTCTCAAAATAGGAAAACCCTAATTTTAGTAGTTTTAGTATTCCTTACACTTAGTCTTAGTATAGGTAGAAGTTTTCTATCATTGGTGCTTTCATTGCTAAAATCCAAACAAAAGACATAAATAAAATACTAAACTCCATCCAAAAATATCTATCTGCTATTGAAGTACGGCTTGAGAACCATCATACCTGATAGGCGGCCATAGAAGCACATGTTCCCCCACCTAGCAAGACTCATTATTTTTAAACCACCAGTGCCACCCACACCTGCACCATGCCACCACCATCGCTGCCACACCGTTCCATCCAGCCCCTAAAACAGCCTCCGCACACACCAGGTTGCACTCTGCAACACCGCTCCTTGCACCTTGAGCCGCTCAACCACCAACGCCCCAATCCCTGCGCCGCCCAATGCAACCAAAAATAGCCTCCGTGCACACCAGGCCTCACTTCGCAACACCGTTACTGGCACTTAGATCCATTCAACTGCCAGTACTCGAGCCACTGCTGTCCAATGTCGCATGCAATTAACACCTCTCACATCCACCCCAATTTTCGGGTCCCCCTCCTTCGTCCCTTTAGAGCACCAAAGAGTGTTTCTCCCACTAACTTCATCTCACCTATGAACCATACCCAAATACTACCTACAAAAAAGAGAAAGAAAGAAGAAGCAGCGGCGAGAATCTCAAGCCCTTCAAAAACACCAAGTTCCAGAACCTTACTCCAGCCAAGCTCTGCTCCACTAACCACAAAAGAAACCCTACACCCCTCATCAAAAAACCCACATCGGGGCATACACTGTCTACCCAAGAAATGATGCATAAGCTTCACGAAAGTGTGAAGTAAAATTTGATTGGTTTTATAAGAAAATGATAAAAAAAAATGGTAAGAAGAAGAGATGTTTCTTATTCTCTTATGTGTATGGTTACATCACTTCATTTATAGGAAATATATAGGGAGTTTCTCCCTCCAAATTACAATCTAATTAGGTAAGGATACTAATCATGAGATTCTATCATTATTAAATTAATTGCATATAATTGGGTACAATATTGCATACAATAATTGCATATAATTTGATAATTATTATTTCCTTAATACTCCCCCTCGAGTTGGTAGGTGAAGATCATGAACCCCCAACTTGTGTCGTAGCGTCAAAAACCGTTTCTTGCCCAGTGCCTTCGTAAAAATATCTGCGAGTTGATACTGTGTCGGTACATATGAAGGACCGATTATCCCAGCTTGTAATTTTTCTCGCACAATGTGACAGTCTATCTCAATGTGTTTTGCGCGTTCATGAAATACTGGGTTTGCTGCTATATGTAATGTCGCTTGATTGTCATAGAAAAGTTGAGCTGGCAAGTTACATGGCACCTTTAAATCATGCAACAGATATCGCAACCAAACTATCTCCAAACAAGTATTGGCCATCGCGCGGTATTCTGCTTCCGCTAATGATCTTGATACGTTTGTCTATTTTTTTGACTTCCATGAGATAATAGAAGAACCAAGAAAAATGCAATACCAAGATACTGATCTCCGAGTTGTCTGACAACCTCCCTAGTCTGAGTCGCAATAAGCTGTCAATGTCAGATTGTTTTCGGATGGCAATAACAATCCTTGTCCTAGTGATCCTTTGATGTACTTTAGGACTCGAATTACGACATCCCAATGAGGTTTCTGTGGATCCTGTATATATTGACTTAGGGTCCGAACCGAAAATGCTATGTCGGGCCGAGTAACCGTGAGGTATATCAGTCGTCCCACGAGTCGCCTGTATTTGATTGGATCCTTTAGGTATTTGACTCCATCGTCTGGTGTGAGTTTTAGGTATTGTTCCATTGGGAATTTTTCTGGACGAGCACCTGTGAGTCCCGTATCCTGCAAAATATCAAGCGCGTATTTTCTTTGGGACATGTAAATACCAACTTTGGAACGGGAAAATTCAATCCCTAGAAAGTATTTTAGGTCTCCAAGATCTTTAATGTGAAATTGTTGTAATAAACAATCTTTAACACGCTAAATTTCTGTCAAATCATTTCTTGTCAAAAGAATATCATCCACATAAATCAAAAGGGCAGTAAATGATGAATTATTCTGTCTTGTGAATAGAGAGTAATCTGTCTTGGACTGTTGAAATCCTACAGATTTAATCACATGAGAAAATGTTGAAAACCATGTCTGAGATGCTTGTTTGAGACCATAAAGGAATTTGTTGAGTCGTCATACAATGTTCTCCCCTTGTCGATGATGCCCGGGTGGCAAGTCCATGTAAATAATTTCATGCAATGTGACATGTAAGAAGGCATTTTGCACAGCTAGCTGGTGAGTAAACCAATTTTTGGCTGCTGCAATGGTGAGGAGACACCTCAAAGTTGTTAATTTTGCTGTTGGTGAAAAAGTTTCAGAATAGTCGACACCTTCAATCTGAGAGTACCCCTTTGCGACAGGGCGCGCCTTATATCTATCGACGCTACCATCTGAGTTGTACTTTATTTTATAGACCCATTTGCATCCGATGGGTTTCTGCCCAGCAGGTAGCAGTGTCAAGGTCCATGTTTGATTTAGCTGCAAGGCGGAAAGCTTTTCGTCCTTTGCTTTTTGCCAATTTGGATTAAGGATAACTTGAGCATAAGTGTGAGGTTCTTTGGTGGATGTGATGTTAGCAAGATATGCACTATGTGTAGAAGAAAATCGTGAATTAGAAAGAAAATGATGCATAGGATACCTGGTTCCATTCGGCCGGTCTTGGGCAGTGGTCGAATGATTGGCTTGGGATCCCGTTACGTAGTCTTGAAGCCAGGAATGTGGGGTTGCTGTGCGACTGGATCGTCGAACAGGAAGGTCAATTTGAGAAGGTTTGGTGATGGGTGCTAGACTTCTTGGCATGGGAGAAGAAGGTTGGTCTATTGGAGTTTCAGGTGTATTATGACGAGTAGGAGAAGAAGGTTGGTTTGATGGAGGTTCAGGTGCATTGTGACGAGTAGGAGAAGAGGGTTGGTTTGATGGAGGTTCAGGTGTATTGTGACGAGTAGGAGAAGAAGGTTGGTTTGGTGGAGGTTCAGGTGCATTGTGATGAGTAAGAGAAGAAGGTTGATCGAGTGAATGTTGGACAGGAGTGGGTAAGTCATTGTCAATAGTGGGCAAAATACCTTGTGATGGAGGTGCGGATTGTGTCTGTGACTGTTGGCAGAATGGGAAAACACTTTCATGGAAGATGACATCCCGACTTGTAAAAAAAGTGTCTACATCTATATCAAATAATTTGTATGCTTTTTGATTGAGAGGATAACCAATGAATATGCACTGTCGAGCGCGCGGATCAAATTTCTTCTTAGGTGAAACAACAGTTGCATAACATAGACAACCAAAAGTTTTTAAGTGAGAAAGTGAAGGTGGGCGATTATATAGCATCTCAAAAGGTGATTTATTTTTTAGTAAATGTGTTGGCAAGCGATTAATGATATATGTGGCGGTTAAAACGCATTCCCCCAAAATTCTAATGGTAAATGAGACTGAAATAGGAGGGCTCGTGCTGTGTTTAAAATGTGTCTATGTTTGCGTTTTACTACTCCATTTTGTTGAGGAGTGACACACAAGTTCGTTGACATTCTATACCTTTTTTTGAAAAAAAAATTACGCATAGAAATAAATTCCAATATGTTGTCAACGCGGATGGTTTTAATAGATGCCTGAAATTGATTTTGTGCAAAAGTAATGAATGATTCTAAGAGATGTTGGGTTTCAGACTTGTGATTCATAAGAAATAACCAAGTGCATCTAGTATAGTAATCGATTATAGTGAGAAAAAAAACGTTTTCCAAAATGAGATGGGGTTTTATGAGGACCCAAATGTCACAATGCAATATATTAAATGGAGAATGAGATTTTATTGTGCTTAAAGGAAAGGTAGCCTTGTCTGTTTAGCTTTGGGACAAATAGTAAATTATGAATGAGAATGATATTTTTATTCATAGGGATAGGTATTAAGGAAGATGCAAGTTGTAAACACGTTGGAGAAGGATGTCTGAGGCGCTTGTGCCATAAATCAGGGTCGGTCGATATTTGAGATGCGGGGCTTGGTTTGGAAGAGGGGACATGTAGTATAAGTGTGTTGTTTACTAAAGCCAATCATCCTCCCTATAGCCAAGTCCTGCAAAACACAACCATGTGGAGTAAAAACGACACAACAATTTAGTGAACTGGTTATCTTACTAACGGACATGAGATTTAAATTAAAAGAAGGAACACAAAGAACATCTTTGAGAGTGATTTTTTCATTGAATTTAATTGTGTCTGTAGATGAGATGAGCATAGTTGAGCCTGTGGGCATATTAACATTCAGAATAAATGTTGATGAAGTGTGTGTGAAAAATTGTGAATCATATGCAATGTGATCGGTTGCTCCGCTATCCAAAATCCATGGTTTCGTAAAAGCAGAATTAGAAGAGAAGTTAAGGGCAAACAGACCTGCAGAGCTAACAAACGTGTCACTTTTACCGTTATTGTTGAGCGAGTAAATAGTCTTTGCCAATTGTTGAATTTGCTCGGCATTGAAGCCTTGTACGAGGTTTCTATCGGACTCGTTACTGATGCCTTCTTTGCCAGACATGATCTTTTATTTAAGGGATAAAAATGGAAAGGCTGTCAGGGCACCAAAATCGGTGCTCTAATACCATGTAAGAAAATGGTACAAAAAATGGTAAGAAGAAGAGATGTTTCTTATTTTCTTATGTGTATGGTTACGTTACTTCATGTATAGGAAATATATAGGGAGTTTCTCTCTCCAAATTACAATCTAATTAGGTAGGGATACTAATCATAAGATTCTATCATTATTAAATTAATTGCATATAATTGGGTACAATATCGTACAATATTGCATACAATAATTGCATATAATTTGATAATTATTATTTCCTTAATAGGTTTTGAAAACAAAGTCAAAGAACAAGTTAAGAACACTTGATGTACCAAAAAGTATTGGATTATTACAAAATGTTAACAAAACACTTTTCTATTTGATGTTTTCTAGAAGGAGAAGAAATTATTTCTACTATGTGCATATTTGTGATTACTTGTTATTCCTCTTGCGCAAAAAAAAAATGTATGAACATTCAAATTAATCAGACTCTAGACTCTGGGTGAGTGATTGCGTAATGATGGTTTTAAACATTTTTATACCTTTATTCAAATGCAACTCATTAGAGGCCTATAAAATAATTTTGTAAAATAAATCTATAAACTAATTATTGTATAAATGAATAAACTTATTATTATGGATGACGTATCATAATTTTATTTTTCTCATGCCAATAATTTGAAATTAGAAGAATGTGAAGAGTCAATGAGGTATTATGACAAAATTACAACTGTAACTGATGCAATTGAATTATAAACCGAAACTATTTTGGTATATTAAAGGTTCGTTCAAACCATAGTCAACGTTTGAATTTCAATTTCATTGTATCTATTGTAGAAAACCCAAAACAGTAAAAAACTTGAAGAAGAAGTGTACCTGAGTGGAAAGATGGGGCCCAGGCACGGTCGGTTGATGAGGTATAATTGCTGATGTGTCGGTCTTCTTCTCTTTCGGTCGGTCGCTCCTTCTGGGTGTTTCCTTCGGTCGGGCGGGGGAGGGTACCTGCGAAGGCACTCCGACGCTTAAGTAAGTATGAGATTCTAAGTGTGGTTTAGTAAGTGAATGAAAAACGTACCTTTCTCTGGCTTGAGCACCGTGTTTATAGGATTGCCTAATGGGCTTTCTACCCCTTGGGCTCAGGGTGGTTATCGATAGGTCTTACCAATCGTGCTCCGGAATACCTAGGGAATATACCTTCTTCACACGCGTATTCCTTATTTTCCGGAGTTGTATTTTAACTACCTTAGTTTTGTCACGCGCCCTCACATTTATTATGAGTTCGGTTGGTCGGTCGGCCACGTGTGTTCGTCCGGTGCCTGCCGGTACACTTGCCCCCCAGGCTCGAGGTGAATAAATGCCGAAGAGTCGTAATGATTGTTGTGTCTTTCGAGGTGTCAGGCATTAAATGTAACGGAATGACGGGACGTTCGCTTTTTGTCGAAGACGGCGGAGATGGATCCGGCGGTGTGGATTAAATGACGTTTCGACTTCCGACTGATATGGATCGTAGGATGAGAGGGAATCTAACGGATGGGGGTGAGAGGGAAATGCTATAAATAGCGTCCCCAGTTGCAGAGAGATCACGTTTCATTGAGTTCGACATCCGAGTTGCTCCGATTGCCGAGTCCACATTGCGAGTTGTTGCGCTGTACGAACCATAGTTGCCGACCGAGGTGTTAATTTGTGAACGAAAGGTTAGTTATGTCGCAACTTTCTTCAAATAGAGTAGGGAGTAGAGAGTCGGGTGAGAGTGGGGAGTCATCGTCCGGGAGTGATGAAAGTACGAGTGGGTCCATGGGTCCGAGCTATGAGTGGGTAGATATTAGCGTTAGGAATACACCCACTATCTTTAAAAAACCGGACGACCTTGATAAAATGATAGCTAGGGCCCAGTCGTGCGGTCGGGTTTACCCTCAGATATTCTCATTGCTGAAATATGTGGGTACACCGACCGTGTCTGTCATGGAAGGGAGAATGCTCCGGTAGATTTCTTTTATGTTTATAGTACGTTATTCGCTGATTTGAAAGTGACGTTGCCGTTCGATGAGTTCACGATGGATGTGCTACGGTTTCTCAACCTAGCTCCAACCCAACTTCATCCGAACTCATGGGCGTGCATGCAGGCCTTCCGAATGGTGTGTCAACTTTTTGACTTGACGCCCAGAGCGAAAGTGTTTTTATTTTATTATAACACACATTCGTCCAACCCCGTAAGTTGGGTGTCGTTGACCAGCCGTCCGGGGAGTGTGCGTTTTGCGGCCTTCACCACGTCCTACAAGAACTTCAAGGAACGATATTTCAAGATATTTGTGGAGCCGGACGACCGAGAGTACTTTTATAATAATGGTGTTACCAAGTTTCCATTCCATTGGACCCAGAATCCGACTGTGCTTAACGCGAGTTCTCATGCGGCTCAGTCGGCTTTGGATAAGGCCGTTATGGTGGTGTTTGACCAACTCCCTCACAAGTTACCTACGAGGGAGATAATTTCGTTATATGCGTCGTCCGATCCCTGGGCGGATTTTATTGGTATGTGATTGTAAATTTGGTTTGACTGAATAACTTCATTAATAGTGTTTAATTCCTGTGTGTTTTGCAGAAATCATGAGTCGGGCGGACGCTTCTTTGCATGAGTATATGAACAAGCTGCGCCAGAGTAGGGATGGTCAGTCGGCCTCTGTCGACACGGCCGGGGTGTTGGCGGCAGTGCCGTCTACAACGGTTCCTGCGGCGGGGGCCTCGGCTGCTGCGAAGAAAAGGGGTCGGCCTCCGAAGGGAAATCAGGACGGCCGAGCTGGGCCATCCCGAACGACCTCTGAGCCAACGCTGTTGGCGGTCGGCATGGACATAGCGGCCCACCTGCAGGCGGAGCTGACCGCCGAAGAGAATGAAATTTTTGCCACCATCCCTACAACTAAACTGATGGTGGAAACATTAGAGTTACAAAGCCGGGCGCTTATGGCAAGCCGGATGGTGGTTGAAGAGCTCGAGAGAGTGACGACCGTTACCATACCCCGGTTAAAGAAAGACGTGACCGAGGCTACTCAAGCCACTAAGATGTCGACCGAGAAAGCCGAGAGGTTGAAGGTCCAGTTGGAGGAGAAGCAGACGGCCTTAAGCGCAAGAGGAACTCACGAAGAGTCTTGAGGCGCAACTGAAAGGAGGAGCCGACCGGGAGGAGGCTTTAAAAGCGGAAGTGGCCAAGTGTCACGACTTCATGCTTCGCATTAGCGAAGAATACTTTCGGTTGGGCATCCAACAAGTGGCTTGTCTGCACGGTACGCCACTGGAGGACGACCGCTATGACATTGAGAAGATGGTGGTCGAAGGAAAACTTGTGCCGACCAACCCTGGCGACATTAATGAGGAGGGTGAGGCGGAGACTCTGGGACCACAGCCGGACGCTTCGTTCGAAGAATTAATGAATATTCCATAGATAATTGCTGGACCCGGCATGTGGGCATCGTACAATGGTTTTATTTTGGATTGCTGATTGACCGGATTGGTATATTTGAACCTTGTGTTTGTTGTAAGTAGATTTTATTAATTTGGATGCCGGCCGAGGCGTAGTTGATTTCGTTAGCAATAATGCGAATGTCGAACGAGGTCTGGATGATTCTGAAAAAAGTAATAAGTTAATCCTGATGCCGAACGAGGCATAGATAATTGCGATTTCGTTAAAGTAATAAGTTAATTCTGATGCCGCACAAGGCATAAATAATCCTGACTACGTTAAAGTAATAAGTTAATTCGGATGCCGAACGAGGCATAAATAATCCTGATTACGTTAATGTTAATTCGGATGTCGAATGAGGCATAAATAATCCTGATTACGTTAAAGTAATAAGTTAATTCGGATGCCGAACGAGGCATAGATAATCCTGATTACGTTAAAGTAATGTTAATTCGGATGCCGAACGAGGCATAAATAATCCTGATTACGTTAAAGTAATAAGTTAATTCGGATGCCGAATGAGGCATAAATAATTCCAATTACTAGTTAAAGTAATAATTCGGATGCCGAACGAGGCATAAATAATCCTGATTACGTTAAAGTAATAAGTTAATTCGGATGCCGAATGAGGCATAAATAATTCTAATTACGTTAAAGTAATAAGTTAATTCGGATGCCGAATGAGGCATAAATAATTTCAATTACGTTAAAGTAATAATTCGGATGCCGAACGAGGCATAAATAATCCTGATTACGTTAAAGTAATGATTTGGATGCCGAACGAGGCATAAATTGAGTAATAAAAGGAATAGGAGATTTGGATTTTAATTTATAGTGCCTCGTTAAAACCTTCTCGGTTGTAAACCCTCCTTAGGAAAAAACCGACCGAGCGAGGAAAGAGTACACTTTTATTATTAAGTTCAACTGTAATAAAATTTGAGATGCGTGGCATTCCACGTTCTCGGTATGTCCTTCCCAGATAAATGTTCTAAGTAATAGGCTCCGTTGGCTGCCGTATCTGCTATGCGGAATGGTCCTTCCCAATTGCTAGAGAACTTGCCTCCTTCCTTCCGGGCGCTACCCCGCATTCGCCATACTAAGTCGCCTTTGTGGAATTGTCTTGGTTTGACCTTGGAGTTGTATCGTCTGGCCACCCGAATTTTGCATGCTTCTTCTCTAATTCTACACTTGTCCCGAAGTTCGTTGATGAGATCGAGGCCGACCGAGAGACTTTCCTTGTTTAGATCAAGATCAAGGGTTTGTCGGCGGAGAGAAGGTTCTCCAATCTCCACGGAAATCATAGCTTCAGTACCATATGTCAGGCTGTATGGCGTTTCTTGTGTAGTCGTTTGCGGAGTACAACGATATGCCCATAAGACCTCTAAGAGTTCTTCCGTCCAGTTACCCTTGGCTGGGCCGAGACGTTTCTTGAGTTCGTTCAGGATGACTTTGTTTGCAGCTTCTGCTTGTCCGTTTGTCTGCGGATGTTCGACTGAACTGGCGATGTGTTTGATGTGGAGCTTCTCGTAAAATTCAGATAACGTCCGGTCGGTGAATTGCCGACCGTTATCGGTGATGATGATCTGTGGAAGTCCGAAGCGGCAAACGATATTTTTCCATACGAAATTTTGAACATTGCGGGCGGTGATCGCAGTCAGAGGCTCGGCTTCGATCCACTTGGTGAAGTAATCAATGCCGACCAGTAAGAATTTACACTGGCCTTTACCGGGGGCGAAAGGGCCAATGATGTCCATACCCCATTGGACAAACGGCCAAGGTGATAGCATAAAATGGAGTTCCTCAGGTTTTTGGTGGGACAAAGTGCCAAACTCTTGGCATTTAAGACATTTTTGGACGAAACTGGTGCATTCGCCTTGGACGGTCGGCCAGTAGTATCCGGCTCAGAATACTTTGGCTGCCATTGTTCGTGCGCCAGAGTGAGTTCCGCAAATTCCTTCGTGCAACTCTCGGACGACATAGGAAGCTTGGTCGGGCGTCAAACATTTAAGGAGTGGTCGGGTATACCCTCGGCGGTAAAGGTCGTCGCCAATCAAGACAAAACGGGCGGCCTGCAGCTTCATGGTTTTTTCGCCGGGAGGACTACATGTGCCGTTAAGTAAATATTGCTTAATTGGGGTAATCCAAGTAGATTCCGTGTCGGTCGTGAGGCATTCCTGTAGATCGATGCTTGGGCGTGCGAGCGTAACATGGATGACCGACCTATGCATTCCTTTACACTTCGTCGTCGCTAACCGGGACAAGGCGTCCGCGCGAGTATTGTGATTGCGTCGAACATGCTGCATGGAAATTTCAGAAAAGGTGCTCATCGACTGTTTGACTAAGTGATAGTAGCGCTGTAGGAAGCTTTCTCGGACTTCATATTCGTCATTAAGCTTGCCGATGACAAGCATGGAATCACTTTTACAGATTAACTTTGTTATTTCTAATTCTTGAGCGAGGCGTAGTCCGGCTAAAATGGCTTCATATTCCGCCTGGTTGTTTGAAGTTTTGAAGTCGAATTTGAGGGCTTGCTTGATGACAATCTCGCCGGGGCCTTCCAAAACGACTCCAGCGCCGCACGACATTTCGTTGGAGGAGCCGTCCACGTATAGGATCCATGATGAGTGTGCAGTCTCGGCTGAGGAAGGAGTGAGTTCGGCTGCGAAATCAGCAAGAGCTTGCGACTTGATGGCTCCTCGCGGTTGATATTGAATATGGAATTCGGATAGTTCTATCGTCCATCCGATCATTCGTCCAGCTAAATCTGGCTTAGTGAGAATCTTGACAATGGGGTAATTTGTCCGGACAATAATACGATGATTTTGAAAATACATACGCATTCGTCGGGCGGTGATGATGAGAGCCATTGCTACCTTTTCGATCGTTTGGTATCGGATTTCGGCGCCATGGAGGGCGCGGCTGACGAAATAAACTGGTCGTTCTTCAAAATTAATTTCTTGCACTAAGACTGAACTGACGGCTTCGTGTGAAACGGCGAGGTAGACTATAATGGGCTCTCGGGCGTCCGGTTTCTGGATGACCGGCGGGGAAGATAGAAAAGTTTTCAATTGGAGGAAAATTTCTTCGCATTCGGTCGACCACTCAAAGCGAGATGCTTTTTTCAATAGTCGGACGATGGGTCTCGTTCGTTCGGCAAGTTTATGAACAAATCTGGATAGAGCGGTGAGTCGGCCGATAAGTCTCTGAATTTCCTGAATGGAGTTGGGACTTCTCATTTCGGAGATAGCTTTACATTTCTCGGGGTTAGCTTCGATGCCTCTATGAGTTAGCATAAAACCTAAGAACTTTCCCCCCTCGACGCCGAACGCACACTTGTCAGGATTGAGTCGCATCTGGTGTTGGCGGAGTGCCTGAAAAACTTCTTTTAGGTCGGCAATATGTTGTTTGCATGAGTCGGACTTGACGACAATGTCATCGACATAGACTTCAACATTCCTGCCGATCATGTCGTGGAATACATGGTCCATTAGTCTTTGATAAGTGGCCTCGGCATTTTTGAGTCCGAAGGGCATAACTTCATAGTAGAAATTATTGGAATCAGTCATGAATGTTGTCTTCTTTCGGTCGGCCGGGTGCATTTGGATTTGATTATAACCTGAGTAGGCGTCAAGGAAGCTGAGGATGTGATGACCGGCCGCTCCATCAACGAGACGATCAATGGTAGGTAGAGGGTAAGAGTCTTTTGGGCATGCCTTATTGAGGTCCGTGTAGTCAACGCACATTCGCCATTTTCCGTTCGCTTTCTTTACCATAACCACGTTGGCGAGCCATGTGGTGTAATGGGCTTCCCGAATGAATCCAGCTTGTAACAATTTATCCGCTTCGTCACGTGCGGCTTGACGTCGTTCCTCGCCTAGATGTCTTTTCTTTTGAGCTATTGGCCTAGCCTCTTTATACAGTGATAATCGGTGAGTGATAACCTGTGGGTCTACGCCAGGCATATCAGCGGCCGTCCAGGCGAACAGATCGGCATTTTTAACAAGTGTTGTACCGATGGCCATTCGGTCGTCCGGTTTCAGCGAAGTGCCGATGTGCGTAGTGTGGCGATCATCGCGAAGCGGGAATGGATGCAAGTCTTCTCCTGCTTCCATACGGGGGTCGTCCATACGAGGGTCGAGGTCAACAAGGGCTATCATCTGACGACGGGACATGTGCCGTCCGGAACGCCGAGTGGGGGATCGTCCTCGTTTTTGTGGGACTCGGTCGTCCGGATTGGTCGTGTAGAGTCGTCGAGTTGGCTCACTTTTCAAACTTGCGACATAACATTCTCTAGCGGTTTTTTGATCGACATGGATGGTTGCAATGTCGTTAGTTGCCGAAGGGAATTTCATGGCTAAGTGTGGGGTGGAAACAATGGCTTTTAATCTGTTGATGGACGGACGACCGAGCAGGATGTTGTAGGAAGTTTGGGCGTTGACCAGAAGATATCGTACGTTTATTGTTTTGTGGAGACCGTCTTCCTCACCAAAGGTTGTATATAAATCTATATACCTCTTAGTGTCGACCCGTTCACCTGAGAACCCTACAATTTGTTCGTTATAGGGTTGAATATCTGATTCTGGGATGTGCATTTTCTTGAAGATTTCCCAGTATAATATGTCGACCGAGCTACCTTGGTCGACCAAAGTCTTGGCAATTGCGAACTTGTCAATTTCTACAGTGATTACCATAGGGTCGTCCTGGGCTGGATCTATGGCTGTGAAGTCGTCGTCAGTGAAAGTGATTGGAGGTATGTGTGGACGCCTCCTCGTAGTAGCGTGAGCGGACTGGATGTCCCGGAGATGTTTCTTTCGGGCGGAATTTGAGCACCCGCCGCCGGCAAAGCCCCCGGCTATGTAATTTGTTTCGTGGTTCGGTTCGCCCAAGGTAACGGGTCCAGCAATCATGTTGATGACTTCGCGGACTCGTTGGCGAGGGCGAGCGTTTCGGTCGGGACTGGTACTGCGGGCGCGTGTACGCCGAACGGGGCTTTCACTGCGTTTCCGCGAAGCCTGGTTATGGTCAGTTCGGCGTTTGTAATCGTTACGGTATGATCGGTCGACACCACGGGATGGACGGTCGGTACTCCGTGGTGGGGATCTTGAATTCCTTGTCCTCTTGACGAACTGCTGCAAATGGCCAGCCTGGATGAGCTCTTCGATTTTGTCCTTCAACGCTTGACAACCTTCGGTCGTGTGACCAAAATTCCGATGGTACTGACAACGCTTAGCAGTATCTGCATTCGGTGGTGTTTGATACTGTTTTGGTGTCGGAATTAAATCCGTTTGCAGTGCTTCATCTAGGGCTCGTCCCCTCGGCACAGTTAAGGGGGTGTAACTGTTAAACCTGGGGATTCGGCCTCCTCTGTTCCGGTCGGACCTTGGGGTGGTTCGGAGGGTTCGTTCGGTCTCGACTTCTCTTTCTTTGTTCGGGGTTTGGTCTTTGAAGACTCCGGATCCGACGGTTTTGAACCGTTGGTGGTAATCTATGTGTTCTTCGATTTGCATGAATTTGGTTGCTCGAGTTCGAAGGTCTTCCATGTCTTGAGGCGGCTTCTTGATGAGACTCTCAGTAAAACGGCTCGGCCGGATGGCCGAGACCAAATGATGCAATGCAACTTCCTGCTTGAGTCCTCTGATGTGCATACATGCTTTGTTGAACCTATCTAGAAAGGTTCTGAGAGATTCACCTTTTTCTTGTTGTACCGCTAGGAGAGACATGGAGGACATGTGATGCGGTCGGCTGGTGGCATATTGAGTGGAGAATTTTACGGTTAAGATGTCAAAGTCGTCAATGGAGTTCGGAGGCAGCTCTATAAACCAGGTAAGGGGTTCTCCCTGGAGGGACGTGGGGAATACTTTACACCACACATTGTTATCTGTGGTATACAAAGTCATTTGTGTCTTGAAGACATTTAGATGCTCGTCCGGGTCGGTCGAGCCGTCATAGAGTTTAATAGCGAGACCTCTCCATTTGTTAGGAAGTGGTGTGGTGATAATTTCGTCTGTAAAAGGATGACCCCTTTGACTTGACTTTCTTTCGACCGTTTCAGCTCTGGAAGCAGGATTGGTGTTGGTCGGTGTAAGTATGCGAGAGGCGGTTAGGTCGGCCGTGTGGGATTGGCCTTCTCGTTCGGGATTATCGACCTGTCGTTGGAGTCGTGCATTCTGTTCTCTCAATAAGGCGATTTCTTCTTCCTGGCGGCGTTTGTCCTCTTCGTGTTGACGATGGTCTTCCATCCCCTTTTGTCGCAGTTCCTCCATCTGAGTTTGGAGGGTTTGAATCATAGTCATTTGTTCGGCCATAGCGTCGTTGTTGTTTCTTGTCGCAACCATTATAGCTTCAAAGATTGAAGATTTGCCTCGGCCCCACGGTGGGCGCCAATTGTACCTGAGTGGAAAGATGGGGCCCAGGCACGGTCGGTTGATGAGGTATAATTGCTGATGTGTCGGTCTTCTTCTCTTTCGGTCGGTCGCTCCTTCTGGGTGTTTCCTTCGGTCGGGTGGGGGAGGGTACCTGCGAAGGCACTCCGACGCTCAAGTAAGTATGAGATTCTAAGTGTGGTTTAGTAAGTGAATGAAAAACGTACCTTTCTCTGGGTTGAGCACCGTATTTATAGGATTGCCTAATGGGCTTTCTACCCCTTGGATAGGTCTTACCAATCGTGCTCCGGAATACCCGGGGAATATACCTTCTTCACACGCGTATTCCTTATTTTCCGGAGTTGTATTTTAACTACCTTAGTTTTGTCACGCGCCCTCACATTTATTATGAGTTCGGTCGGTCGGTCGGCCACGTGTGTTCGTCCGGTGCCTGCCGGTACAAGAAGGATTGATCAATCCCTAAAGTATCACACATTCAAGAACTTCCATAGTTGGGTGAGTATACGTGACATTGCTTTGTATAATTTTCTTTATTTGGAGTACTTATTTGAATATATATTTTTCCTGAGATTTTGTTCTCTTTATTCAAGAATAGTTATAAAGATTTCACCCAATGACCTAAGAATAGTTTTTCCTGAAATTTTTTTTTCATTAGCTAACCCTTGCTTTTTCTTGTTATGTTGTGAACTGCGATGACTGTACTACATACACGAGCAGATGATCATTAGGTGTCAGAGGGTCTGGAGTTCTTTAAGATGTAGTTTTGAACCTTATATTGTTAATATTTGTATTCTATAAGTCATAATCTTCTAATAGAAATATTTTGAAAAAAAAAACTCCAAGTCGTATAGAAATCGGTAAAACTTCTATTATAATAATTAGATATATTTTTTGGGATGTTACAACTTTTTGTTGTATTAATTAAATGAATAATTTTTGTATAAATTAAATTAAATTATTTTTGTATAAATTAAAGTAACTTTTTATTGTATAAATTAAATTAATTTTTATATACATTAAATTAATTTTTGTTGTATAAATTAAATTAATTTTTTTAATATTATAATTCGGTTTATTAAGATTTAATGTTGTTATGTAATCTGAATGAGAATTAAAGTTTCAGTTTAAAAATTGATAGAATATCACTTCAAATTTTGAAGAGTTAATTAATAAAAGGATACATAATTAATAAAAATATAGAGAATTAATAAAAGAAGTTATAATTTTTTTGGAAAAAAAAAATTATTACCGTTTAAAAATAATTTTAGGATATTGCGTTTTTAATTTTTTTTTTCATTGAATATCTTGTAATAATGTAGATTTAGATTTTTTATTTTTATTTTTTCATTATTATGTTGAATTAATGGTTATGTTGTAATAATTAAGTACCATACAAATTTAGAAGTTTTATTTTTTTTTCTCATTGGTTATATTTTAATAATTAAATATATTTAGAAGTTTTTATTTTTCTATGGTGTTTTAAAAAAATATTGGTGCTGCAGAGAGAGTAAACTTTTTCATTTTTCCATTGGCTATTTTAAAAAAAAAAATTAAAAGGTTATGGTGTACAAAATAATTAGGTGCTGCAGAGAGTAAAAAATATGGGGAGCAGATTGGGCCAACTTTTTCTAGAAAATTACAAATAGTGACGTGGGGTGTATGAATAGGGACTGCAGAGAGAAAACAATTGTGCAACAGAATGCGGACTGTTTCTTCCTGCACCTCCATATCTTCTTCTGTCACCTCCACACAACATGAAAATACATTTTTATCTTTTTTGTGTCATCCTCATAGCCTAGTTTCTGGATTATATAATCCAGAACACATTTGAAAAAAGACTTCCGGATTATATAATCCATAAGTTAAATAAGACTTTCGGATTATGTAATCCATAAAAGAATCATGCATCTGAAAAAAGGCTTCTAGATTACATAATCCGGAAGCTAATTATAAATTTGAAAATGACTTTTAGATTACGTAATCTAGAATATTATAGAGGGCATTTTTGGAAATTCGAAAATTTATGGAGGTGAGAGAAGTAGGTATGGAGGTGGAGGAAGAAACAATCCAGAATGCGCCAACTTTTCAAGAAAATTACAAGTAGTGACATGGAGGTGTATAAATTAAATAGGGACTGTAGAGAGTAACAAATATGGGCAGATTAGGCCGACATTTTCAAGAAAATTACAAATAGTGACGTAGGGGATGTATAAATTAAATTGGGTTTAGGAGCTGCAGAGAGTAAAAAATATGGGCAGCAGATTGGGCCAACTATTTCAAGAAAATTACATAGAGACGTGTGGTTGTATAAATTAAATAGGGTCTGCATAGACTAAAAGTGATAGGCATCATAGACTAAAAGTGACGGGCAGTATTATGGCCTATGTTTTTCATATTAATATGTTGGAAGTAGTGATTTGGGGGTGTATAAACTAAATAGGAGCTACATAGAGTAAAAGTGAAATAGTGGTGTAGAAATCAAATTAGCCCAAGTTTCAAATAACTAAAATATTTTAAAGATTGTCGTAGATAAAAATTGAATTAAGAGAGTAAATTTATTTAATTTTTATGTAATTGGATTACAGATTTTAAGTTTTAAAAAAGTTGATTTCTAAAGTACAATTTTAATTCTAAGTTGTGTTTTATGTATTGATATTCACTTTGATTATTTGGATTGATGAAATTATCCAAATGACTTTTTTTTAACTATTTGAATGATTGTGTAATGCTGGTTTTAAACATTTTTATATCTTCATTCAAATGCAACTCATTAGAGGCCTATAAAATAATATTGTAAAAATATCTATAAACTAATTATTGTATGAATGAATAAAGTAATTATGGATGATGATTCCCATAATAATAAGTGCTATAGTTGCAGAAAAATCTTAAAAAATGACAACGTATCATAATTTTATTTTTCTCATGCTAATAATTTGAAATTAGAAGAATGTCGAGAATCAATGAGGTATTTATGACAAAATGACAACTCTAACTAATGCAATTGAATTATAACCTGTTTTGGTATATTAAAGGGTCGTTAAAACCATAGTCAGTGTTTGAATTTCAATTTCATAGCATTTTTTTTTGTCTGTTGTAGAAAACCCAAAACAGTAAACGAATCTTGAAGAAAAAGGATTGATCAATCCCTAAAGTATCACACATTCAAAAACTTCCGTAGTTGGTAAGTACATTATTTTGTATAATTTTCTTTATTTGTATAATTTTCTTTATTTGGAGTACTTATTTCAATCTTTTCCTTTTTTTTTCCTGAGATTTTGTTCTCTTTATTCAGGAATAGTTATCAAGATTTCACCTAAAAGCATTCAAATATTTTGAACTGCAAACTGTCTTTGGTTATCTTTCACTATCTTCTCATCAAAGAAGATTTCTATAAAAGTAAATTAAAAGGTTTGACTAAGAAAGAAACGATCTTGGACACAAGCACACCATATTTTGGAAACTAATCTATGTAGAATTAAGCCTTAAAACAGTTCCTCCCATTCTGTATTTGAATTTCTTGCTGTCATAAACGAGGATGTTGAAACCTGAATTGGCTGCAGAATCAGATATGAGAAAGAAGCTTGATGGTTGTAACATGTTTAGCAATGGGGAAGCTGGGGAAATGAAGGAAGCAGATATAGAGAAAAGGAACCTGCAATCTTTAAAATCTAAGATGAAGTATGATTTGCGAAAGAGTTTGGCATGGGACAGTGCCTTTTCCACAAATTCTGGTATAGTTCATATTCCAATGGAAATGTATTCAAATAATTTCATTCACTTTTCATATTTATCATCTCGTTCATCCTCAGGAATTCTAGACTTGGAGGAGTTGTTCAGTACTTCAAATTCATCGCACACTGAGAAGGGTTGTGACATGCTGAGACCTAAGCAGGATCAGCATCTGTATTTCAACAATCTGAAACCTGAAATTAAAACTGCTGCAACTGATGGATTCAATTTGAGAAAGAGTTTAGCTTGGGACAGTGCTTTTTTCACAAGTGAAGGTGTGTTTGATATGATTTACGTTCCTTCTAGTTCTTGTTATTGATTCAGTGTGTGCTTCATTTTCTTGATGTTTATACTTTTGGACTTTGCTTTGTCAGGAATTTTGAATCATGAGGAGTTATCTCTTCTAAACAAAGGGCTTAAGAAATCCGAAATGGGTATGCTTCCTCAAATCGAAGAACTAGGGATCTCATCCGAGTCAAATCGTAGTATTGAGAGTGATGCTTCATGTTGCACAAACATTCAAAAAGCTTTTTGTAAGTATAACATTTTTAGGTCGAAAAATTATACTTGTAATTAATAATATAATAAATGTGTAATTAAATAATATAAAAATAATTAAAATAATATTTTTGAGAGTTCTAAATAAGTGTAGAAAAAAAAAGTATCATGACTCTTTTAAGTCATACCTTTTTCATCTAAAAAGAGGGTGTCTATATCCTCCATATTTACTATACTCTATAGGGAATAAACCTTGTCCTGCTTCTACACATGATCCATTTTTGCATATGGGTTCTGTCAATTTCTTTTCCCCCCTGTTAATTACTACATTAGACAATATTTTTTTTTATTGATAATTGTCAATGTTTTATTTGCTCTTCATATCTATCCCTTGATATTACTTTTAAGTTTTATAACATTTGATAGTAACTATATATTTATTATGAAAAACAATACTCATGGATGATTTCATGCATTCCACTCTACTAAATTATATTACTTTTTTGTTTACTTTCAGCAACAGCAAGGATGGATGGGGACAGTGTTCCCAAATTGAAGGTTCGTTCTTGCACTATAATATTATTTGTGTGAAGGTCATTTTTTTTTTCATGATGCAAATTCTTGGAAAAGGAAGAGAGAATTTCTTTTATTAACTAATGATAATTACATTGTCTAGTCCTTCACCACTAACAATAAGACTCTTAAGAGTTGAATTACTTTTATATGTATATAATCTTTATTGCTAATAAAAAAAATAATAAGACTCTAAAAAAATAAATTGAAATAAATCTGTAGATTCTATGATTTTTTTTTCTAATATAAAGATATTATGATATTTTTATTTCAATAATTTTCTCCTTATAATATTTTCAAGTTGGCAAATGAATATCGGTTATTTTTAACTTTATTACAAGATATTAGAATCTCCGTTGAGGAAGTCTCTCAGTGAACTAAAGTCATGTACATACATTAGTTGTGACTATTAAACCTCTATAAAAGTATTATCTTTCATAAAGTTCCTATCAATTACAATATGTTTAGTCTTATCTTGTTGTACGAGATTATGGACAATTCATCTTTGACTTATAGAGAAAAGTTCAATGTTTCATGATTTTGATTAAGTGCTGATAACTATAATGTATAAGACATGGTCAAGATTTGTCATTAAGACAAATGTTTTTTATCATCTAAGATGCAAGTGTTTTGTTTGTCAAACGATTTTCACTCTCTTTACGTACGATAAACATTGTCGTGCTTAATATACATAGTATTAAACTAACTTGTATGTTATGAATATTTTATGATTATTCTATGTTAGAGAAAATATTTGATTCCTACATCTGACCAAAAGAATTTGCAAAAGTTTATGGTACATCAACACTCTCTTGGTAAATGAGTTAAAGTTGTTTTACTTCAATGACTCCTGGTGTATGCTTTGCAATCCTAGAAATGTTTATCTCCTTTGTATGACTTTGTGATTTACATAAATTCAAGTAAAGACATTATGTCAAAGGAGAGATAAGTACACCTACCTATTGGGATGGTGCTTAAAGAAGAGAAAATCATTTAATGTATGCATGGAGTGCATTCAATGCATGCTCATTGATCAAAAAAGGATTTGCAATGACTTTTTTCTTCAATGCCTACATAAAGCTACCTTTCAAGAAGACAAGAACGAGTTTGAATTGAAAAGTGCCAAAACACTATAAAAATATTTTTATACCCTAAAAGCTCTGTAAGTACATTGTTATGTTCATCTTTGGAAAATTAGAAAAGAGAGCTTAAATCTTGGTAATAGGCGAAAGACGCTACTCCTCTCTAGTGAGTAAAACATGTGATATTTTTGTTAGTCAGGAGTGACTATTTGTTAAACAAGGTTAACCAGAAGTGGCTATGATGCAAAACAATAGTCGGGTTTTTATCCAAAAGTGACTTAGTGTTCAAGAATACTTGACGGGTTAGCCAGAAGTGACTACGTTATGAAACAACACTCATATGGGTTAGCCAAGAGTGACTACGAGCCAAAACAATACTCTTTGTAACTTACAACGTTGCATAGTGAAACTCAATCAGTTAATTGAAAACTGGATGTGGTCTGCACTATCGAGTATAATTTTTTTGACTAATTTATTATTTTCCTACTTTCATAAAATTACATGCTAACGTAGGAAAGAGAAGTTTTTGAACTTAGGTTTTGAAATTCTTTTTTAGTTCATCGAACAATATTTGTAAAAAAATTCAAAAAGTTTATGCCTTTGCCTTTTGTGTTTTTTTCACAAATTATATAAAAATGTCAAATTTTATTTTAAGATTACCTAATATGAGCTTTATGTAAAGTTCTTCACACACATTGAGCAAGAACTCAAAATTCAACTTCCGCACTTGAACATGATATCTATTTTGTTTTACTTTTCCAAGGACCAAAAACATACAATACTCAAAGGTAAATTTTATGTCACAAAACAAAACCAACATAGTCGGTATCATTATATATCTTTAGCCAAAGTGTTTCTTTCATTTGTTTCACCATTGTGGAAGGTAAATACTTTTTGTTGAAAAAAATGGGTCTCTTGAATTTTGTCATACATGTTGAGTTTAATAGACACGTACTTTTAGTATAAGGTTTGGTGACAAATGACAATAAATTAGAATTCATCTTATCTTTTTTACAAATTTATCTATATGGAAGTTGTAAATGCATGGAAAGATAAAAAGAATTATCATCTGTCTATATATTATTTATATTATTTATTCTGACTTATATACAATATTCAACTCTGCATTAAAAACATTGATATTTGAAAATTGAGAACACAATTTCATTGTCAAGTATGCCCTTATGCATGTATAAGATTACCTTTACCAGTCACAACACTGACACATTTTTCTACTTTTGAAAGTTCTCTTCTGCATGTGGAAGATCTGATCTCTCATCCCATCTAAAGCCACCAAAGATACAAAGTCGAGTTAGAAGAAATGCCCTAATAGCTCCCACCAAAAGAATTCCTATGTTTTCAAATGAAGTCAATGAGGGAAGCAAAACTGTCAAAGCAAGTGGTAAGGTTTCTAAACGCAATACAAATATCATTTCTTTCTTACTATCCTTGATTCTATGGAATTTAAAGCAAGGACTATTGCAGGAAAGTGTTTGACAGAAAAACCTAATCTCTTGAAGACTGGCAGCAGATATAATGATAGTAATAGTTGTACTACTCTCTCTGGGGAATTTTCATCATTGAGCTCTCAGTCTCATATGAATGCCTCTTCTAATGGATTATGTTCACCCTACAAAAGGTTCTCTATCTGGCAATCATCACCTGAATTTTCACTAGTTAAAAATCGTACCCCACAAGAGAATTGTCACCAAACTTATTCATCTGTTGGAAAGAACTTTTGTTGCATATCACCTTCAGTATCCACTGATGGGTTCTTTCCTGCATCATCATTGACTGAAAGCATCGGTTCCCATGATGGTAATGGAATCATGTGCTCAAATACTTTTAGTGAGGTAAAGGAAAGCAATTATGTTTCATTTGATGCTTCGAGAACTGTGAAGCCTTCCGGTCTCCGAATGCCATCACCCAATATTGGATATTTTGATATGGTTAGTTGTACATGAATCCCTTTTAGATTAACATTGGATTTTGAATAATACTCTCCCATTTCATTTCTCAAAATGAAAACATCAACAACGCATTTCACTCATTATTGTATAATTTCCAAATATCTTTTCTTTATGATAAAGTGTATTAAAATAATGTATTTTGGTAACACTCCAATGGTTGAAACATATATTCATTTTTAAAAATGGCGTGGAAGCTTTTCTAAGTTATTAAAGTTTCCTTTTTTCAGAATAATTTGCTGGTGTCAATAGAGAACCGAGATAATAAGTCACATTCAAGGGCTATCTCAAAGATTAAAAGTGGACAAATGTTGGAAGATGTAAGAAATACAAGGACTTCTACTTGGAAAACAAGAAACATCAATAACTCAAGAATCATGAAGTTTGGTCATAGTGCAGTTTCAACAACTGGTGAGGGCAAGGATTGTTTGACAAAAGATGAGAAAATGATGAATGCGAGAGCACATGAACATGCTTTTGAAAGGAAAACTTGTGCAAAAGTGGATAAAAGAGGAGTGGGGAATAAAATATTAAGAGAAAAGAGAACAATCTATCCTAAACAACAAGGCTTTGGGCGAAAGAACACATCGGGGCAAACACTGTGTACCCAAGAAATGATGCATAAGCTTCACGAAAGTGTGAAGTAAAATTTGATTGGTTTTGAAAACAAAGTCAAAGAACGACTTAAAAACATTTGATGTACCAAAAAGGGTTGGATTCTTACAAAATGTTAACAAAACACTTTTCTATTTGATGTTTTCTAGAAGGAGAATAAATTCTTTCTACTATGTGCATATATGTGATTACTTGTTATTCCTCTTGCGCAAAAAAAAAGAGTATATGTATGAACATTAAAATTAATCAGACTCTAGACTCTGGGTGAGTGATTGCGTAATGATGGTTTTAAACATTTTTATACCTTTATTCAAATGCAACTCATTAGAGGCCTATAAAATAATATTGTAAAATAAATCTATAAACTAATTATTGTATAAATGAATAAACTTATTATGGATGATGATTCGCATAATAAGTGTTATAGTTGTAGAAGAATCTTCTAAAATCGACAACGTATCATAATTGTATTTTTCTCATGCCAATAATTTGAAATTAGAAGAATGTCGAGAGTCAATGAGGTATTATGACAACTGTAACTGATTCAATTGAATTATAACCAAAACTGTTTTGGTATATTAAAGGTTCGTTCAAACCATAGTCAGCGTTTGAATTTCAATTTCATTGTGTCTTTTGTAGAAAACCCAAAACAGGAAACGAATCTTGAAGAAGAAGGATTGATCAATCCCTAAAGTATCACACATTCAAGAACTTCCGTAGTTGGGTGAGTATACGTGACATTGCTTTATATATATATATTTTTTTTTGGAGTACTTATTTCAATAATTTTTTTTTCCTGAGATTTTGTTCTCTTTATTCAAGAATAGTTATAAAGATTTCAACTAATGACCTAAGAATAGTTTTTTCCTTAAATTTATTTTCATTAGCTTACCCTTGCTTTTCTTGTTATGCTGTGAATTGCAATGAATGTATTACGTACATGAGCAGATGATCATACAGGTGTCAGAGGGCCTGGAGAACTTTAGGATGTAATTTTGAACTTTATATTGTTAATATTTGTATTCTATAAGTCATAATCTTGTAATAGAAATATTTTGAAAAAAAAAACTCTAAGTCTGGATAGAAATCGGTAGAACTTCTATTGTAATAATTAGATGTATTTTCTGGGATGTTACAACTTTTTGTTGTATAAATTAAATGAATAATTTTTGTATAAATTAAATTAATTTTTTGTTGTATAAATTAAATTAAATTGTTTTTGTATAAATTAAAGTAACTTTTTATTGTATAAATTAAATGAATTTTGTTTATACATTAAATTAATTTTTTTTTTGTATAAATTAAATTATTTTTTTAAATTTTTTTAATTCAGTTTATTAAGATTTAATGTTGTTATGTAATCTGATGAGAATTAAAGTTTCAGTTTAATAATTGATAGAATATCACTTCAGATTTTGGAGAGTTAATTAATAAAAGGATACATAATTAATAAAAAGATAGGAAATTAATAAAAGAAGTTATAATATTTTTTTGAAAAAAAATTATTACCGTTTAAAAATAATTTTAGGATATTGCGTTTTTATTTTTTTTCATTGAATATCTTGTAATGATGTAGATTTAGATTTTTTATTTTTATTTTTCCATTATTATGTTGAATGTTGTAATAATTAAGTACCATACAAATTTATAAGTTTTATTTTTTTTCTCATTGGTTATATTTTAATAATTAAATATATTTAGAAGTTTTTCATTTTTCTATGGTGTTTAAAAAAAATATTGGTGCTGCAGAATAAGGACTGCAGAGAGTAAAAAATTTGGGCAACAGAATGGGCCAAGTTTTTCAAGAAAATTACAAGTAGTGACGTGGAGGTGTATAAATTAAATAGGAACTGTAGAGAGTAACAAATATGGGCAGCAGATTAGGCCAACATTTTCAACAAAATTACAAATAGTGACGTAGGGGGTGTATAAATTAAATAGGGTTTAGGGGCTGCAGAGAGTAAAATATATGACCAGCAGATTGGGCCAACTATTTCAGGAAAATTACATAGAGACGTGGGGTTGTATAAATTAAATAGGGGCTGCATAGACTAAAAGTGATGGGCAGCATTATGGCCCATGTTTTTCATATTAATATGTTGAATTAAGAGAGTAAATTTATTTAATTTTTAATATTTTATTATTTTTCTTAAAACATTTCAAATTCATTCTTAATATTTTAAACAAGAGCTAATTAATTATTTTAAAATAGTTTAATTGGTTTGTAAACATAATTTAAAATCTCTTTATAGTTTATTTTCTCCACTTTCCTTGAACATTTTTTTTCATATTTGATATTTTTTAATATCACTTGCATTATGTATTTGTTTTTTAAATATTTATTGATCTTCTACACTCTTTCGTACTCACTGAAGTTTCATGATTTTGAACTGTGATCATATTCCCTTATATAAGAAAAAAGGTTGCATGTTTGGATAGTGGAATTGGTATACCATGAAAACAAATGGAAAACTTCTTTATATACTTGATATACTTTTTTAAACTGTATAACCCGGTCAACCATAACTAAATTTTAGTGCTATGAAGCGTAAAATAATGAATTTATAGACTCTATAATACAAGAGAGAGGAATATTACAATGTTAATTTAGATATACATTAATACGTTAGAAAAAAATTAATATATAATTTTAAGCATCCTTTATGCAAACATAAAATTAAAAAAAAAATCCAACTAAAAGAGTAATTGAATAACATAGAAATGGGTAGCATTGTAATTTCATATTTGAAGCTTAGTTGGCATGAATATGACACAATGTGTCCATACATTAATATTATTCACCAAATAATCCATTAATGAACTGAAACTTATAGCCATTCATTTTTGGATAGTGTTCATCCATGTGTTGACTTTGAAAAACTGGTTTTAACTTGAGAAATTATTATATAAAGCATGAACCATTGTATTGGATGAATCTGAAAGCACTTAATGAGTTGTGGAAAAGGTGATTTGATTGCTGAAGATTAATCATATTTCACAACAATTTCACCATCTCAGGTTCTTTCTCCTCCTTTTTCTCTATTTACTTCCAATCTTCTTCCATTTTGAGGCATCCATGAATAGATTTTTTTTTGTACTGATTATTTTAGCTGGAGAAGGTCTGTGTTGAACATGGTATTAACTTGTTGATTCAAGTACTATACTGATTCAGGTTATTTTTAAGTGGGTATATTTTTTTTTGTCTAATTCTACTTTAGTATCAAATGAAGTTTCACCAATCTTGGAACCATATTTTATGTTTGGTAAATACTAATTATAATCCATTTTCTTAACTCCTTTACCAGTATTGTGTATTGACCAGCCCATACTTCATGATATTTTTAATAAATAGTGAGATACTTTTGTTCAAGGCATTTGTATCAATAGACTCATCCCTCACCCTTACACGACACATACTAAACAATTGCCAATGACTAATATGCTATTACTTTTATTAAATCTTACTTACTGGTCGAGAGAATGTAGTCTAAGATTAAATCTTACTTCACAAAGTTTGATGCAAGAATTTTATTAAATTTATTATCATATGATATTTTAATCTATAAATTTTTAAACAATCAATAAATCATGATATCTCCTTTGAGTTAATATGCTGAACACTATCACTAAAACAATAAAGTTAAATTCTCATCTTAACTTAAGTATTTCTTGCTAAAATAACTCAACATACCTCGACAATGTTGGGAAAAACGGGTAATTTTCCCAATAAAACAGAACCCTAACAGAGCTACCCGACAAATAATATTGAATAAATAAAGCGGAATAATAAAAGAGATAAAGAGGAAAAAACACACTAGAAAATTGTTAACGGAGTTCGGCCAATTTAACCTAATCTCCGAGCACAGCTGAAACAACCCACTTTTATTATTATGGGAGAAGATATTACAAATTTGGGATATTTAACAGTGAAGGAGGAGATGTTAATTTATAACCCTCAAACCTTCTTCCCAAACAATGAACCCACTGATGTGGGACTTGGGATTAAGCCAAAATCAACAAATCTCCACCTTGGCTTAATTTCAAGTCCCACCTAATACAAATCTTCTCAAAACATAACAAAAACAAACTTTGCAGTGCTTCAAATTTGCGCCTCCGGGCGCCAACTTCAAATGTGCAAGATATTAACCAAGTTTAAACAATATTCAAACTTGGCCCTTGTAACCACCTTGGTGAGCATATCTGCAGGATTCTCCGTAGTGTGAATCTTCTGGAGAACAATCTCCTCTTCTTCGAGAATCTCACGCACAAAGTGATAACGAACATCAATGTGCTTCGTCCGTGCATGAAAGACTTGATTCTTTGCTAAATGAATAGCACTCTAACCGTCAGAATATAACTCAAATTGTTTCTGACCAACTCCCAAGTCTTTAAGCAACCCATGAAGCCAAATTGCTTCCTTCACAGCCTTTGTAATCGCCATATACTCTGCCTTTGCGTAGACAAAGCCACCGTAGACTGTAAGGTAGACTTCCAACTAACTGACGCTTTTGCTAAAGTGAACAAATAGCCAGTTGCAGACCGTCACTTATCCAAATCACCTGCATAATCAGAATCACAATATCCAACTATGCATTGACCAAGTGATTCATCTTGCTCAAATGCCAATCCAACATCTAAGGTATTTTGGAGGTACCGTAGAATCCATCTCACAGCTTGCCAATGACCCTTGCCCGGATCATGCATACAACACTCACAACCTGTGAAATATCTGGTCTTGTACACACCATTGCATACATCAAGCTTCCAATTGCATTTGCATATGGGACTTTCGCCATGTATTCTCGTTCTTCATCATTCGTCGGAGATAAACGGCTACTCAATTTCAAATGAGGAGCAAGTGGGGTACTTACAGGTTTTGTATCTTCGTGTATACCAAAATGTTGTAGTACCTTCTGCAAATATTGCTTCCGTGACAGCCAAAGTTTTCCCCTCTCTCTGCCCCTGTTTATCTCCATGCCGAGAATCTTCTTGGCTTCCCCCAAATCCTTCATCTCGAACTCTTTACTCAACTGAGACTTTAACCTGTCCATCTCAACTTGGCTCTTTGCTGCAATCAGCATACCATCAACATATAAGAGTAAGTAAATGTAGGAACCATCTTCAAGTCTGCGCAAATACACAAAGTGATCATATTTGCTTCTCTTGTACTTCTGATCCTTCATGAACTTATCAAATCGTTTGTACCACTGTCTCGAAGATTGTTTCAGTTCGTACAACGATTTGCTAAGTTTACAAACCCAATCTTCTTGACCAGCAACCTTGTATCCTTCTGGTTGAGTCATATAGATTTCCTCCTTCAAATCACCGTGTAGGAACGCGGTCTTTACATCGAGTTGAGCTAACTCCAAATTCAACTGTGCTACCAAGGCCAACAAAAGGAATGTTTAACAACTAGAGAAAATACCTCATTATAATCAATTCCCTCCCTCTGAGCAAAGCCTTTAGCAACAAACCTTGCCTTGTAGCGAACATCTTCTTTATTAGGAAATCCTTCTTTCTTTGCAAATACCCATTTGCACCCAATTGCCTTCTTACCTTTTGGTAATTGTGCCAGCTTCCACGTCTTGTTCTTCTTCAAAGACTGCATCTCCTCTTCCATCGCACCTGTCCAATTACCACTCTCTGAACTCAGAATGACTTCTGGGTAAGTGGATGGAATGTCATCAACAACTGGAAGTGCATAGGCAACCATATCCATGAAACGAGCAGGCTTCTGAATATCTCGTCTCTATCTTCTAACTGCAATTGGCACTGATTGCTGTTGAGATTCTTGGGTAGGAACCTCTTCCTCATCTGACTCTTCTTCTGCCATAGGAGAGTCACTTGTGGTATTTCGTTTTGGGATCACCACTGTCTGTTCAAACTCCACCTGCTTCCGGGCACACTCCACCTGTTGCGGAGTACTATCAGCTCCTTCTGGATTTACCTTCTTTAACATGGCAAATTCATCAAAGGTAACATCCCTGCTGATAATCGTCTTCTTTGCCTCTAGACACCACAAACGATATCCCTTCACTCCAGGACTAAAGCCCATGAAAAGAGCTTTCTTTGCCCGTGGATCCAACTTTGATTCAATCACATGATAATATGCAATAGAACCAAAAACATGCAAAGAATCATAATCAGTTGCAAGTTTTCCAGACCATACCTCTAACGGGGTTTTGCCATCTATAGCAGAAGATGGCAAATGATTGACGAGATGTTGAGCGTATGTCACAGCCTCAGCCCAAAACTCTCTGCCTAACTCAGCATTAGACAACATACAACGAACTTTCTCCACAAGTGTCTTGTTCATACGCTCTGACACCCCATTCTGCTGTGGTGTTTTTCTAACAGTGAAGTGTCGAACTATGCCACAATCTTGGCATACCTTCAGGAACAGATCACTCTTGTATTCTCCTCCATTATCTGTTCGGAGAACCTTAATCTTCCTTCCTGTCTGGTTTTCAACTTGAGCTTTCCACTTAAGGAAAATTTCAAGCACATCATTTTTGTTCTTCATAGTAAACACCCAAACTCTCTTGGAAAAATCATCCACAAAAGTGACAAAATAATGCCTACCTCTGATTGACGGAGTCTTGGCAGGTCCCCATACATCTGAATGCACATAATCCAAAATACCCTTGGTATTATGAATTGCAGTGCCAAACTTCACTCTTCGTTGTTTTCCCATAACACAATGCTCACAAAATTCAAGTTTGCAAGCCTTCGTACCTTTCAACAATCCCTGCTTGGTAAGAATTTGCAAGGATTTCTCTCCAGCATGTCCCAACCTCATATGCCACAACTTCGTTGCCTCAGCATCCTTCAGAGCTAGAAGTTGCTGTCGCTACTGTCCCCACCACTGTACTACCTTGGTAGTAATACAAATTATTCTTCCTCACGCCTTTCAACATCACCAGTGCTCCTGAAGTTGCTTTAAGAATTCCATCTCGCATCGTCACAACTATGCCTTTAGATTCTAAAGCCCCCAATGAGATGAGATTCTTCTTCAACTTTGGCACGTATCGTACATCCCGCAAAATTCTGGTGGATCCATCATGATTCCGCAGCTTGATTGAACCTATCCTAGTTGTCTTACATGGATTATCATTACCCATGTAAACAACCCCGCCATCAAGTTCTTGAAATTCAAAGAACCAATCCCGAAAGGGACACATATGATAGGTACAACATGAATCCAATATCCACTCATTTGGATACGATGATGTTGAAAGCGAGACAATTAAAGAGATATCTGATTCCACATCACTTTTGCATTCTGCAACATTTGCATCTTGTGGAGCCTTCCCTTTCTTCTGCAGTTTTGGACAGTCTTTCTTTCAGTGTCCTTTCTCATGACAGAAAGCACACTCATCTTTGGCAACGGCTCGACCTTTAGACTTAAACCTCCCTCTTCTCCCCTTTGTCTGTCTTTGCTGACGACCTTTTGCCACCGATGCTTCTTCTGATGTCGTTGATTTGGTTTTCATCTTATTATGCTTTCTCAATTCATGACTATATAAAGCAGAACAAACAGCATCTAACGACACATTCTCCTTCCCGTGAAGGAGCGTAGTCTCCAAATGTTCAAATTCATCAGGAAGAGATGATAACAACATCAAAGCCAAATCCTCATCCTCAAACTTCACATCTAAATTCAACAGGTGTGCTACTAATTGATTAAACATAGTGATGTGTGCATTCATAGTAGTACCTTGTTGGTAGTCAAATCGGAACAACCTTTTCTTCATCAGGAGCTTGTTCTGACCACTCTTCTTCAGAAACTTGTCCTCCAATGCCTTCCACAGTTTGTGTGCAGAAGTCTCATTTTTTACAGCATACTTCTGCTCTCTAGACAGGCAAGATCGAATAGTTCTGCATGCCAACCGGTTGATGATGCTCCAGTCTTTCTCCTCCACCTCTTCTGGTTTCTCTCCTTCAATAGAAATATCAAGACCCTGCTGAAAAAGAGAGTCCAAGACCTCTCCTTGCCACATGCTAAAATGTCCAGTGCCATCAAATATTTCCACCGCCAATTTCAAGGTGGACACCGGGAACCTCGACCATGATGATGAGGAGCCCGACACTCTGGATACATCCTTCGCTTCTTCTTCTTGATTTGCCATTACAAACTCAAAATATAATATTCAATATTACAAATAATTTCAAACAACCCAAGGGCGAACCTTCGGCTTTTCATACCACTTGTTGGAAAAAACAGGTAATTTTCCCACTAAAACAGAACCCTAACAGAGCTACCCGACAAATAATATTGAATAAATAAAGCTAAATAATAAAAGAGATAAAGAGGAAAAAACACACCAGAAAATTGTTAACGGAGTTCGGCCAATTTAGCCTAATCTCCGAGCACAGCTGAAACAACCCACTTTTATTATTATGGGAGAAGATATTACAAATTTGGGATATTTAATAGTGAAGGAGGAGATGTTAATTTATAACCCTCAAACCTTCTTCCCAAACAATGAACCCACTGATGTGGAACTTGGGATTAAGCCAAAATCAACAAACAAATCATAACTTCAACAAATCATAACTTTACCTCACATCATCAATCTCATTCATTCATATTTCAAACTTATTTCAATATTATACAATATTTATATCATTATTCGTTTCCTAAACCATTTTATTTCATTTATAGTATTAAATTTATACAAACTCTACCTAATATCTCCTAATCTCATATACGAAATAATCCATTTTAAACAATTCAAACTCATCTAATAGAGATATTCAACTAATAGAAGTATCACTTAAGTTGAACCATATTCTTTTAAAGGAGAGAATCATAATAGATTCTTCATTGTTCAATGGTCTAGGTAATTAAGTTTAAGCAACAAAGAAACATAGCTTCAGTGACCAAACTAAAAAAGAAAAATTAATATTGACTTTCGTTGTTTAAGTAGTCATATTTTTAAAAGAGAGAAAATTGATATGATCCAACCAGGTCATAGGAAAATAATCTATTAAAATTAATAAATAATTGAAATTAGTAACTTTGAATTTAATTATTTAATATCAACAGTTCTAATTTGATGGAAATATTTGTCAAAAAGTTATCAACGATAAACTATCTATATTTTGCAACTTCAACTAATTCCTATTGTATCATCCTCTGAAGTTCATACCATTATATCTAAGATTGAATTTATTCATCTTCAAGTCCTTTTATGCCATCAACTTGCACTAAATTTTTTGTATAATTTTTTCAAAGGACATATACCCAAATAATATTTAAAATGTATTTTTAAATATCGTTTTTATAACATCTATTTGTGAAACTAATTCTTTGTCCCTTATTTTTATTATCAAATCCCTATAATCATATAAATCATTTTGAACTTTTAACTATTGAATTTTTTTTATAACGTAAACAATAAATTGATCGATATTATCATAGTGTTTATTTAAGAGTTACTAATTTTGGGATTAAATTCATCTCTATCAAATTTTTAGTATTCTAGTTAATATTTATGAAATCTTCAGTTTACAGAGTTTTAACATATGGAAGAACAATCGAGAGATTTAACAATTGAAATACAACGTTTAGAGACCTTATGTACTGAGATGCTTCAAAATGTTAAACCTTCAGAAGAGCATGGTTTCCATATGCAATGCATTAATAGGGTACCACCAAATATTCGTGAAAATAATCCCAAAGCCTACACTCCTCAAATTGTTTCCATTGGCCCTTATCATCACAAAGCAAACAATAGTTTTGAGCCAATGGAAGAACATAAACTCAAATATCTCAAGGGATTTCTAAATCGAACACAACTACCTATAAGAGAATTTGTTGTCAAAATTAAAGAGTTGGAAGAAGATATTCGACTTTGTTATACAAATCCTATGAAATTTAATAGAGATGATTTCTTAAAGATGATTTTGGTTGATGCTTGCTTCATAATTGAGCTTTTTCTAAGAATGTTTGAATACAATGATTGGAAACAAGACCCTTTGTTTGTAAAACCATGGATACAAGTGCATATTCAGCATGACTTGATATTATTGGAAAATCAACTTCCATTCTTTGTTCTTGAACAACTTTACAACCTCACTGGTATGGGTCAGAATTTTCTTGACATTACTTTCAAGTATTTTAGGAACATGTCTTTAGGAAATGTGTGTCCAGAAAAGAGTCCAAAACACTTCACTGATTTTTTAAGATCTTCTGCAATATCATCATCAAAACTTGATCTTGAAAATCCAGACAAATATTTCAGAGAAGTTAAACAATTATACAGTGCAAGCCAACTAAAGGAGGCAGGTCTTAAGTTCAAGGCCAGTACGGATGAAGGCTTACTGGACTTGACCTATCTTAAGAAGGGAGTGTTGACAATGCCAATCTTGAATATATATGATGGGACAGAAATTATCTTCCGAAATATAATGGCATATGAGCAATGTCAACTTTTAGATGAAATAACCTTCACTCAATATGTAGCGATTCTAGATTTTCTTATAAATACTGAAAAAGATGTGAACTTACTTGTTGATAAGAAAATTATTGTGAATTGGACTGGTGATTCTACTAAAGTGGTTACAATGATTAATAACTTGAGCTCAGACCTTATGTTGCCATATTTCCATCAACATTATTTCTCCCTCTGCAATAGCTTGAATGATTTCTATGAAAACCCACGCAACAAGTACAAGGCTATCTTCGTACACGAGTACTTCAACACTCCTTGGAAAATAGCATCTACTACTGCTGCAATTATGCTAATTTTCCTCACATTTATTCAGGCTGTATGTTCAATCGTCTCAATATTTTATGGTAAGAAATCATGATATACCGATACTTATTACTGTTATGAAGTTAGTTACAAATGATAAAATTAGTTCAATTAAATGTGCAGGTAACTAAGGAGATGATTCTCTAAATAAGAAATAAGGAAGTCAGTCAGGAAAGAAAGTATTTGAGTGTCTCAGTATGGAAGAGAAACTTTTTGATGTTATGTATTGTTATTTATTTTTCAACGAAGATTTAACTTGTTTCCTATTTTTTTCTATTTGGTTGCTAACTTACTACTTTTTATGCAGAAGTAACTTTTTTGTGAGCTCTTATACTACTAAAAATAATTTTAAACTTGCAAATAATCTCCCTCTTTAAATTTAAAGAAAAAATTAAAAAAAAAACTCGTGTGTGTATATGTGTGTTTGTGGCATTGTGTGTGTCTATGTATGTATGTGTGTATCTATCTGTCTTTGTCTATGTGCTTTTGTGATTTTGTGTGTGTGTTTATCTATCTATCTTTCTTTGTGTGTGTATATGTGTGTTATATGTCTTTTTGTTTGTGTTTGAGTTGTGTATTATGTGTGTATGTGTGTTATATATCTTTTTATGCTTGTTTTTGTTTGTGTCTGTGTGTTTGTAAGTCATGTATTTGTGTGTATGTTTGTCTTTGTATGTATGTGTGTGTGTCTGTGTTTATGTATATGTTCGTGTGTATATGTTTGTGTCTATATTTGTGTATGTCTATGTGTGTTTTTGTTTTTTTGTATGCATGTGTGTGTATGTATGTGTCTATATCTATGGATGTCTATGTGTGCATGTTTGTGTTTTTTTTATGCATGTTTGTGTCTATGTATGTGTGTGTTTTTGAGTGTTTGTATTATACAAAGAGAAGCAAATGAAAAGTTTAAATTTTCTCTCATTTTTATCATCACTAACAAAGAGTTTGAAATTATTATATCATGATTATGATGGTGGTGGTTGGGAAAATGTTTCATCTAGTTGAGAAGGTTGGTCATTTGATATAGATGATTGTTCTCTTAGAGTTGGAGGAGCAAGTAGGGTAGGTTGAGGTTCTACTAGTGTTGTTTGATGCAATGCTTGTGGTGATTAGAATGTGCATTTTCTTTCATAATTATAATAACAATCTCATCTTGTAGTTCATTATCGTACTAAGCAACCAAATGTGACATAAAGAGTATGAGAAGACATTATAAAAATGATAAGCATATTTTATCTAACTACTATCTGAGTGGAGCCATAAGATTTCGAAAATTGAGAAAATAGAAATATATAGTAGATAGTATTTATTAAAAAATACATTATATTCATTATTACACAATTGATTAATGATAAACAAGTTATATTTTGCTCTAGAATACAAAATAAGATTTTCATATAAACTAATATTAGTACTCTAAATATAGATGGCAAAATGTATTTGAACCGTAAGAAAATATTTGTATAATAGTAAGTAAATACTCATTTATTTAAAGATGAGTCGAGACATATGTTTGTATGTATATAGACTGTAACAAAGATAAGAGTATATACTCTAATGTGCACTTGTTTCGACCTCCACCTCTATCTATTTATATTTATATATTTATTTATTTGTATGTAAACAATTTTTTCATTTTCACGTGCCATACTAGTCTTATATATAACAAATATGTTAGTTGAAATGTGAAAACATAAATATAAAAACATTAAATAATATAAAAAAAATATTAGTCTTGTAGTCCTTTAGAATGTTAGAGGAGCGAACTAATGTCTTAGCAATAGTTCTTCCAATAACATAAAAATAAAATACAATCCGCCACCTAAGAGTAAATTTCTGTAGTGGTTTTTAATTATATTTTTTATTGAATTATAGACTTTATACATTCACAATAACAATAACAAAGATTAATATATATATATATATATATATATATATATATATTATAACTTAGTTAATATAGTAAGTAATTATTTTTATTTTTAAAATTAATTATTATTTAACCTTTATAATTAATAAATTATTAATTTAAAAATTAATTTATAATTTTTTATTAATAATATAAATTATAGATATCAATAATATTTTACTCTATAAAATAGTATCTAATTTAGTTAATATCGTAACTAATTATTTTTTTTATCTTTAAAGTTAATTTTTATTTAATGATTTTATAAGAGTATAATATTTGTAAATTTGATTTATTAATAAGGTTACTAAAGCATATTTAATCTTGCAACAATGTAAAAAATGCTATAATAAGGTGATTTGGTTACAAATTTTAATTAACTAATATTTTTAAATAATGAAATAATATAGAAAAAACTATTAAAAGGAAAAATATATTATATTTCAATATTTATTCTAAAAATTGTTAAAATATTATTACTTATATGTATAACGATATATAAAGAGGATTTTCTTTTTCTTATACATTTCTTTTTACAATTTTATCTGTTAAATGACTACTTTTTTAAATATATATATTTTTTATGATGATTTTATATTATATATTTTTTTTATGATGATTTTACATAATAATGAAGTCATACTTTTTTTTATACTTTTCTAAAACTCAACAAATTATGGATAGTGTGTTTTAGAAAGAGTTAAGAAGACTCTTTCAAAGGGAAATTACATTTTCTACATATTGTTACATCCTATAATTTTTGGATTTGATTAGTAGATTTGTTAGGTTTAGTTTTGGGAATTGATTAGTATATTTGTTAAGTTTAGTTTTGGGATTTGATTAGCAGATTTCTTGGGACATTTTACGATTTGATTAGCGGAATTCAGTAAAAAGAAAAATCAAATTTATTGACGCATTTTTACCCACAAACCTGAACTCATAGGTAAATTCGCCATTACCTACAAATATCATCCACTGATCTAGATCCGAAAGTAAATTCAGCTTTACCTACAGATTATTACACATAGATATCTATCCGTAGGTAAATTCAATATTATTACTAATTATTAATATAAATATTTTTATTAACACTATTAAAAATATTAAGAATATAAATAATTTTAATAGTTTTAAAAGTTTTAATAATATAAATAATATTAATCATAATTATATACATAATATTAAAAATATTCTTATTGTACTAGACCAGAGCGCTCAGAGCTTAGTGCTCGCTGGTCGGAGCTTAACATCTGCCTCAGGTAGGTCAACTCGACTTTTGGGCCAAGTTGATGGGCCATGTGGTTGGGCAAAAGATATGTGTGTTAACTCTTTCCTATATGCTTAATGTAACCCCTTGTGTGCGGCCTAGGCAGTTAGCAAGGGGTAGAAATAGACCTAGGGGTGCGCTTAGTGCATATGAGTCTAGTACAAGTAAACTAAACCCAAGCCCATGTGTGCTAGGGCACGAGGAGCTAGGTTGCATGTATGATACGTAGCGCCTCACCGAGGGTGCCTACGTGAAACAGATTGGACCCCTGGTGTTTGTACATGAGTTGGTACCCTTGTGGTTATTCTGTTAAGATTTTATGCACTCCAGAGTGGAAAAGTTTTGTTGAGTTGCGGTGCTAAGAGAATGTGCCCTAGAATGGAATATCTTCCAATGACGTAGGCTTTCAGGGGGGAGGATATCGTGATTGAAAGCTGCTACAAGAGGTAGGCTATAAAAGGGACTTGAGATCTCAGGTAAAGGTAGGCTGTTTCTAAGACTGAAACTAGTTACTTCTTGTTTCTATAAGCCTTGTACTGACTTGATCGTCAGAGTGCAATCAACATGTAGGGCCCCCTCTGTCTCAACGGAGTTGCGAACAAAAGGGTAAAGCAGATTCCAACAGAGATAGAAGCAGGCAGAGCTTGGGATTGGAGTCGATCGACGACTAGGTCAACTGACGCGAACACTTAGAATATGAATAATTATACAATCATAACTAATATTCATAAACAATAATAATTATAAATAATAATCATAATTAATAAGTATGCATACTACTAACATTGTAAAATAATAATATTAATAATAATTAAAATAATAATATTATTATTTATAATATTAATATTATTAATAATGTTAATTTATATCTATATATAAAGAGGATTCTCCATTTTAACTACTTTTTATTGTATATAAATTTATTTCTATTTTATCCTTATATCAATATTTTATTTTGGTTATTTTGTCATTTTATAATTACTTAAATTTAAAACTAAAAAAAATTTAATATTAAATTTGAAAGTAATTGTTTGAGAGACGTGCATTACATTTATTTGAAAAGAATGAGTCAAATAAACTTTAAATTGAAACGTGGTTTGATGGACAATTACTTTAACTCCCTCAAACGGGCAAAAAGGCACAGTACAAAAGAAAACTTTGGGACAAGTGTGAGAAAAAGAGATCGAAATAGATAAAAGAACAAAAAGAAAAAGAAACATAGAAATAAGGAATACAAACCACAAAAAACTTAGTTTGTTGGTTGTATAAGTTCTTATAGTTTAATTGTTAATGCTCCTCATTTTTATTTCTTTTATTCTACTTTTCATTTTTGTTTCACAAGTGGAGGTGAAGGAGGAAAAAGATAGAGAAGGAGAATATCCCAAACCGTTACTTGAATACAAAACATTTAGATTTTTGCACAGGTACTTCTTGATGTCATTATTGATATGGGCATCAACAAGGAGGATGAATGTGTTCCGAATACAACATTGTTGCAAAGGAGAGGAAATGGATTTGAAAATAGGGATGAAAAGCCCTACCAACATGAAGGAGGTCTAGCAGTTAACCAGACGCATGGCTACCTATCTCGTTTCTTTTCAGCTAGTGGAGATCAGGGGTATCCATGTTTTTAGTGCCTCAGGAAGAACAACCGGTTTGTATGGACTGGTGAGTGTGAATAAGCCTTCACCAAGTTGAAAGATTACTTGGCCAGTCCCCATGTTCTTGGTAAGCTGCTTCCAGGTACCCCCTACTCGTCTTTATTTTGCGATCACAAATTGGGTAATCAGCTCGGTCATTATGCAAGATCAAGATAAGGTCCAAAAGTCGATCTACTTTTTGAGTAAGGTATTGCAGGGACCAGAAACGTGCTACCAAGCCATTGAGAAGGCTGCTTTAGCCGTGGTATCCACAGCTCTGTGGCTCCACCACTATTTCCAGAGCTTCAATGTGATTGTGATGACTGATCTGCCCATTCGCGAGCTCCTCCAAAAGCTCGACATAACTAGTCGGATGGTCCATTGGGAAGTTGAGATATCTGAGTTTTTTATACAGTATGAACCCCGGGGGCCGATTAAGGACCATGTCTATGCTGATTTCGTGGTAAAGCTTGCATCAGAGGGTCATCAGCTTGATCCTAATGACTTCTAGTGGGTTTTTTTGGTAGATAGATCCTCCAATCAATAGGGGAGTGGAGCTAGGGTCATTTTAGAAGGGCCAAGTGGGCTGTTAATCGAGCAAACCTTGAGGTTCGCCTTCAAAGCATGCAACAATCAAGCTGAGTATGAGGCCTTGATAACGAGAATGTTGTTAGCCAAGGAGTTGGGAGCCCGAAGTTTATTGGTAAATAGTGACTCGTTGCTTGTTACTAGGCAAGTCACGAGTGAGTACCAGGCCAAAAATCCACAGTTAGTCTCGTATCTCAGGTATGTCATGCTCTTAAAAGCATTTTTCTCTACGTTTAAGCTCGTTCATGTCCCTAAAGAGCAGAACTCTCGAGCAGACTTGCTGTCCAAACTAGCAAGCTCAGGGAAGGGTGGTCGACAAAGTTCAGTCATTCAGGAGACCTTGAAGTCGCCTAGGACTGTAGAAGGGGAACCAACTGAGGTCCGCCACATGGAGATCTTGTTGGTAAGCTCAAAAAAGGGGAGAAGGCGTCGGTCGATGACCCAAGAGACCCTGAAAGTTCCCAGGATAACCACCTATGGGTTGTTGGGAGATGAGTCTCTTGAGGTCCTGCAGGTTGACACCACAGAGACTTGGATAACCCCTTACCAGTGTTACTTAGCTGATGGTTTGCTTCCTGTAGAACCAACGGAGGCTAAGGTAGTTAAAATGAATGCGAGGAAGTATACCCTGATAGATGGCAAGTTGTTCCATCACGGTTATACCCACCCAATCCTCACTTGCATAAGTAGAGATCAGTGTACCCGTATCATGGAGGAGCTTCACGAAGGCATTTGTGGAAGCCATGTCGGAGGAAGAGCTCTCTCGTTGAAGGTAATCCGAGCAGGGTACTATAGGTCGACTATGAAGGAGGATTGCGTGAAGTATGCACAACGATGCAAGCAGTGTCAGGAGCATGCTGATTGACATCACGCACCAACCGAGGAGTTCCGGTCAATTTATAGCTCGTGGCCTTTCCATACCTATGGAATAAACATCTTAGGTCCTTTCCCTTTGGCAATACGTCAGATGAAGTATCTCATAGTGGCCATTGAATATTTCACTAAGTGGATCGAAGCCGAGCCAGTTGCACAAATAACTGCAAACAAGGTGCAACATTTTGTGTGGAAAAACAATGTATGGCGTTTTGGGATCCCTAGACACTTGGTGTCTGACAACGGAACCCAATTTGCAAGTCAACAGTTGTGCTTGAAGCTCAGGATAAAGCAGATATTTGCCTTAGTAGAACACCCTCAGACAAATGGCCAGGTTGAGTCAGCCAATAGAGGGGTTAAAGAGGAGATTAGAGAAGGCCAAAGGAACTTGGTCAGAAGAAGTTCCCCGAATTATGTGGGCTTATCACACCACTCCTTAGTCAACAACTAAGGAGACGCCCTTCAGTTTGGTATATGGGTCAGATGCCATGATACCAGTAGAGATCCAAGAGAGTTCTCCTTGGTTCCAAAACTTCGTTATTGAAGAGTCTAACGAAGGAAGGTAGGTGAACCTGGATCTGCTAGATGAAGTGTGTGAACAAGCCCGCATTAACTTTGAGGGTTTGAAAAGAAGGGTGGAGCTGAGGCAAAAGACCAAGACAAAGCCTCGATAGTTCAGGGTTGCCGACATGGTGATGCGAAAGGCTCACCTCTACCAGCTAGAAAACAAGTTATCCCCAAAGTGGACTGGCCCATTTCGTGTAGTCAAGGTTCTTGGGAATGGAGCGTACAAGCTAGAAACCTTAGAGGGGGGAGCCATTCCTCGAACGTGGAACACGACAAATCTCAAGTTTTTTTCGACTAAGATATTTTGGTTTAATGCTTTATTTTTTAACAATGTAAAGGTGACACCTGTTTTTCCTTGAAGGGGTTTTTTAAATGGGGTCATCTAATGATAACTTTGTTCTTGAAAGATGGTGGATTAGTTTTGTTTATTTGTTTAGTTAGCACATGGTAAGACAACCTGTCTCGGTAAGATTATCCAAGTAGGCGCCCTGTGTGTAAACCAATTATCTATTGTAAGGTAAGACAACCTGTCTCGGTATCAGTCAAATTATCTGAGTAGGTACCCTTTGTGTAAGTTGATTATCTATTGACAGATAAGACGACCTGTCTTGCTTGTAGAGAATGAGAGCTTTGATGTTTCAAATCCAAGATGAAGCTTGAAGCCTTGCTGCTTTTGGTTTGGATGTAGTTTAGAGTGTTAAGAATTTATGTAAAGATCAGTTCTTGATTCCTACACAAAGCCTGTTTTAATCTGTTTTAAAGAACTAAGTGTTTTTCCATGCAAAGGAAAAAACAACCGATTAAAGTTTCGAAACAATCGGTTGTTTGTCTCTTAGTTGGCAAAGGAGTTTTTTGAAACTGTTTTTTTGAATTAGTTGTGTAACTACTGAAACCATTCAACCGATTATATTGTGGTTTCAACCAATTAAAAGTAAGTTTTCATAACAGTATTTTGAAAACTTGTTTTAACTGATTCAGTTGTTCAAATCTGCCTTTAACGGTAGCTTTTCAAAGGTTATAAGTATAGCCTTCTTTCAAATGTTTTAGAGAAAATAAACAAGTTTTAACACTCAGATTTGAGATTAAAAAGAGAGATTACAATCTGTTTGAGAAAAGAAGTTTTCCAAGATTAGTAAGATTGTTTTTGAGCTTTGCTGTGATTCAAGAACTGATCATAGGGTTTCTGGTCTTTTGTAATCCAGGTGTTTTCAACCCTTTTTTAGTTTCTTGTAATTGTACATATTACATTCTGTATAACTGTTGTAAAATCCTGTAAAGTCAGTGTGATTCTGGCTTGAGGTGTTTGTTGTGTGCAAAAAGGGTGAGTAGGGTTCGTGGGATTCAAAGTCACCTCTTTGTGGTGTGTGGTTGTAATCTGTGATTAGTTACATAGTGAAATACTTAGTGGTTTGACTGAGGACTGGATATAGCTCTGGGATTGAGTGAATACGTATAAACCTTGTGTGTAAATCTCTCTATCTCTTCTTTTCATAACTGTTTGTATTTTCCGCTGTCATAAACAACTGGTTAAATCGTCATTTTAACCGATTGAATTTCTGATACCAGTTTCTGTTTGACTATTTGATTGGTTTTCTGAGTTGATTGTTAAAGATTCATTCTAAGGAAAATATTTGTGAAAAACCTTTTATAAACAATTCACCCCCCCTCTTGTTCAAGCCATCGATCCTAACAATTGGTATCAAAAGCAAGGTTCTTGAAAGTTATTCAAGTTTTGATCATAAACCTTTTTTAAATGGCTGAAAAGTTTTCTTTTGGGGAAGGTGCCTGTTTAAACAAACCACCTTTATTTTGTGGTATGAACTATGATTTGTGGTGCATAAGAAAGAAATTCTTTGTTAATTCTATAGATAAGAAAATTTGGAATGTGATTACAAATAGCTATCTCATGCCTATATCTGAAAATGTTTCTTCTGAAAGAGAACATCTTGATTGTGCAGCTATGAACATCATTGTATATGCACTTGATTCTAATGAACTGCTCAAGGTTTCAGAATGTAGTTCTGCCAAAGAAATGTGGAATACCCTTGAAGAGACAAGAAACCAAGGAGTGCCTTGATGGACAAAGAAGAATCGTCTGCTGAATCTTTCTCTTCAGAATCTAGAAGGGAGTTTTGTCTCATGGTAAAGGAAGAATCTGAATCAGGTAGTGTAAGTTCAAGTTTTTCCATGAATGTTGAAAATTATAGTGAACTTCTTGAGGCCTTCAATGAGACTCGTGAAGAAGCTATTAGGTTGGCCCTTTTGAACAATCGGTTGAAAGGTTTAAACAACTGGTTGGAAAACAGAGTCAAAACTTTGGAAGAAGAGTTGAACAATTCAAAAAAAGATTTTGAAAGTTTGGAAATGATTTACAAAACCTCTTCTTGCAAGTGTGATTCTAGCTTTTGTGAAATTGTGAATCACTTAAAAAGAAAGTCCACTACCTTTTAAAAATTGTGGACAAGTTTTCTAAAGGGCAATCCAATCTTGAATCTGTTCTTGATTCTCAAAAATGTGTTTTTGGCAAGGCTGGGTTGGGGTTTAATCCAAACAGCAAGAACAAATCTATTTCAAAACCCTTTTCAAGTTTCTTTGAAAAACAACCTGTTGTTTTTTTTGAAATAACCGGTTAAAACTTGTTTTTACTGCATGAGAAAGGGTCATACTGTTAGATTGTGCAGAGTAAGAAGTTTTTATGTTCCCAAAGGTATTTTGAAATGAGTTTTCTAAGGTTTCTAAGGTTCCTAAGGCTCCTACTAACATCATTGGACCCAAATTCATAAGGGGACCAAATCTTGCTTCTTAATCTTTTTTTGTAGGTATCCTGGCAGCCAATAATTACTTTTGTGCTTGAAGAAGGACTGCTAAAAGGAAAAACAACAAGAGACTTTGTATTCATAATGAAGAATATGTTGAAACTGGCTTTCATGGATGCATGTTCTTGTGTTATTGTAGAACTATTTGTCAAATCTGCACATATGTTCTTAACAAGATATGTTCTTATCTCTCTTCTTTGCTTGGACAATCTTTCTTGAGTTCAATTCTGTGTGTCCATAAAGTTTTTCTGGTTAATATCTGCTCTATTATCATTCAAATGATGTGTGCCTTAACATGTATATGTGTTTCTCAGATTCTGGTGAAGGATTTGGGTTTTCTATGTTCTGTTTGCTGTCACAGAATTTCAACCGATTGTTTCTTCGAAAAAAAACCGATTGCTTTATTTCCTCTGACATCTTTGTATAATGTTATCAAGTTTGCTTATGCATGGTTAAACCTATTTTCCTTTAAATCATGTTTTTGGTCATATAGAGGAAGAAGTTTATATGTGTTTTGGTTATCTTAATAGCATTAAAAATGATGCTCTTCTTTGGATAAATCTGTTGCTGTCATAAACTGTGCACACACTGATTTGTAATATCTATGCACTGGTTTACAACAATGATTTCACTGGTTTATGTGTAGCTTGTTATCCTGCTACTATACTTGTCTTGTATATGCATAAATTCTGTTTTGTAGGATCTTTTTAGAATAACAGATGCTATGTTGAAAACTGATCAAAGCAATGTCTATGGTTCAAAAACATCCATCTTACTCAAGCTCATGTCTTATGGAAATAAGTAGTACATGAACATTCTATGTTTTGGCTTCATTTGGCCTTATGAGCTTCTAGAAATGTTGAGGTAAGGCAAAAATGTTGAGGGAGAACTAGCTGAAATTATCAAGCCCTCAAGTGAGATCAACAATGGATCCCTAAGCAAAATGGGATTTACCAAAATTGGTGGGAGATGGGTGAGCAAGGATGGTGACCAAGCTGGCCCAAGTGGAATCAATGATGATGATAAAGTTGTTGAACCTGCTGCTACTGATTATCTTGGACCTAACATTGATGATTGGGAGATAAAGAAGCACCTGAAATTTGAAAGACTTATGATCAACCGGATGGATAACTTTGCTGAACAACAAAACAATTTCTGTGAGATGTGACAAAGCCGATTTCAGCAAATCGATCAGAACATCCAGGGTTTAGATGCACGTTTTGGAAATCTGGATGAGCAGATTGAGGTCATACAAAACCAGATTTCAAATATAGTTTGGTAGGGACAATAGTCCTTCTTTTTAAGTGTACTAGCTTTCTTTCATGAACGCTTTATCTTTGTTTCCTATGTGTTGTTGTTTAATCCTTCCTTTTGTGTTTGATAAGACAAATAGGGGGAGAATTAGTTGGTGCTTTGGGATGTAATCGTTTATAATTTGCACTCTTAATTGCTTTTAATCACTGCATTAGATGGAAGCTTGTTTGTTGCTCTGATAAATTTAATCGGTTAATCTTGCGTTTTAATCGGTTGTTCTTCTGCTGTTGCACCTATGGTTTGTTCTTCACTCTGGTTTGGCTGTGAAAACTGTTTTATGGTGCTCTAACCTTTGGCAAAGAATATTTTGTGTTTTTCTGCTTCTATCTGTGACTGCAGGTGATGATTAAATTCTAAACACAACTCCTCAAAGCAACCAAGGATTTGTCTCCATCAAATAGGGGGAGATTGTAGAGAATGGGAGCTTTGATGTTTCAAATCCAAGATGAAGCTTGAAGCCTTGCTGCTTTTGGTTTGGATGTAGTTTAGAGTGTTCAGAATTTATGTAAAGCTCAGTTCTTGATTCCTACACAAAGCCTGTTTTAATCTGTTTTAAAGAGCTAAGTGTTTTTCCATACAAAGGGAAAAACAACCGATTAAAGTTTTGAGACAAACGGTTGTTTGTCACTTAGCTGGCAAAGGAGTTTTTTGAAACTGTTTTTTGAATCAGTTGTGTAACTGCTGAAACCATTCAACCAGTTATATCGTGGTTTCTACCGATTAAAAATAAGTTTTCATAACTGTATTTTGAAAACTTGTTTTAACTGATTCAGTTGTTCAAATCTGCCTTTAGCGATAGCTTTTCAAAGGTTATAAATATAGCCTTCTTTCAAATGTTTCAGAGAAAATAAACAAGTTTTAACACTCAGATTTGAGATTAAAAAGAGAGATTACAATCTGTTTGAGAAAAGAAGTTTTCCTGGATTAGTAAGATTGTTTTTGAGCTTTGCTGTGATTCAAGAACTGATCATAGGGTTTCTGGTCTTTTGTAATCCAGGTGTTTTCTACCCTTGTTTAGTTTCTTGTAATTCTACATATTACATTCTGTATAATTGTTGTAAAATATGTTGAACCAAGTGGTGTTCAATGTTTTGAAGAATCGAAATCCTTTGAAGGATGTTGAAGTCTCTGCTCTGCTTGATGTTGCTGTGCTGGTTTAAGCTTTGTTCTGGGGTAGTTTATATGTTGTAATCTACCCTTTGATTAAATCTCAAGCAATTAACTTCTCAATCTTTGTAAAAGTACCAAAACAACCGATTGATTCGAGGAAACAACCGATTGTTTGTTTTGGAATCATAACAGAAAAACTGTTTTGTGTTTGACTGAGCTTTAAATGCTTTAACTGTATACGCTCCAGTCATTAAATGTTTTGACCAATCTTTTAATGCAATTTAAGAGTTTGTTAAGATTTGATAACAAACTACATCTTTGAATATATTAAGAAAAACAGATTTGAGAATAGAGAAATCTTTTGAAAAAGTTTTTCTAAAGAGTTTTTCAAAGAGCTGAAATTGCTAAGAGTTTGTGATTGATCAAGGTGTTGGAATAGGATTCTACTTGTATTGATTTCAGATATTCATCTGTAACAAGTGTAATCTTTGTACTCTGTTGAACAATTTCGTTTCTGTGTTTGCTGAGATTGGCTGTGTGTTCTTGGGGTGTTCAAGATCAGCAATCTTAGTGTTGGCCAAGGAGAGTGTGTTTCTTGAGGTGTTCAAGGCCATTCTCTAGGTTGTTGTGTAAGTGATCAAGGTGTGGTTGCTTAGTGGATATCCTCAGGGTTTCTGAGAAGACTGGATGTAGCTCTGGTTTGGAGTGAACCAGTATAAACAACTGTGTACAATCTCTCTATCTCTAACTCTTTAAATTCAGTTTATTTGTTGTTTGCTGGTATAAACAACCGATTGTTTCTACGAAACAACCGATTATTTCTACGAAACAACCGATTGTTTCTACGAAACAACCGATTGTTTTTCTGGTACTACAACTTTTGCTTGCTGTTTTGGCTAACTGAATTGCTGAATCAATTGGTTTCTAAGATAAATTCATTCTAGTTTTTGAAAAGTTTGCGAAAACCCTTTCAAACTATTCACCCCCCCTCTAGTTTAAAGCCATCTTTTTCTAACAATTGGCATCAGGAGCTTGGTTCTTGAAAGTCTTTCAAGTTGATCCTAAAAATCTTTTTAAATGGCTGATAGACTACCGTTTGGGGAAGGTGCTTCAATTAACAGACCACCTTTGTTCTGTGGTTTGAACTACCAGTTTTGGAAAGTAAGAATGAAAATATTTATGGAATCTCTTGACAAAGGAATTTGGGATGCAATTGAAAATGGCCCTTTTATCCCAAAGTTTGAAAAAGATGGATCTGTCATTGAGAAGCCATGGTCTCAATGGACTGATGCAGAAAGTAAAAAGGCCAAATTCGATTGCATTGCCAAAAATATTATAACCTCTACTTTAAATTCTGATGAGTTTTTCAGGGTCTCACAATGCAAATCATCAAAAGAAATGTGGGACACTTTGGAAGTCACTCATGAAGGAACAAATGAGGTGAAAAGAGCTAGAAAGCATGCTCTCATCCAAGAGTATGAGATGTTTAGAATGCTTAAAGGAGAAACAATAGCAGAGGTGCAGAAAAGGTTTACACACATCATCAATCACCTAATGAGCCTAGACAAGACGTTTGACAAAGAAGAGCTGAACATCAAGATCTTGAAATGTCTTGATAGAGCATGGCAACCAAAGGTAACTGCTATTTCCGAATCTAAAGATCTAACATCATTAAGTGTTGCTTCTTTGTTTGGAAAGCTTAGGGAACATGAGCTAGAGATTAATAGACTCAATGTTCAAGAGAGTGAAGATAAGCACACAAGAAGCATAGCCTTGAAAGCATCCAAGCACAAGGGAAAGAAAAATTCAAGTGATGAGGAAAATCTTAGCTTGCTGTCAAGAAAGTTCAGCAAATTCCTAAAGAGAAACCGCAAGAAAGACAACAACAAGGATAGGTATGGAAACAAGAAACCCAATGAATTTAATTCAAATAACTATACTTGTTTTGGTTGTGGTGAGCAAGGTCATATAAAGGCAGATTGTCCTAACAAGAGCAAAGAGAAAAAGACTAGTTACAAGGAGAAGAAAGGCAAGACAAAAAGAGCCTACATAGCTTGGGATGAAAATGAGGTGTCATCATCAAGTGAAGATGAAAAAGCAAACATATGTTTGGTAGCTGAAAATGATGATGAATCTTGCAGCTCAAGTGAGGTAAGTTCATGTGCTTCCTTAAATGAACAAAATTATAGTGAATTGCTTGAAGCTTTTCAAGAAACACATGATGAAGCTAATAGATTGGTTCTTTCAAACAACCGATTGAAAGATCTTAACAGTGGGCTTGAAAAGAAAGTTAAATCACTTGAAGAGGATTTGAGAAAAGCAAAAAGTGATTTTGAAAAATTGGAAAATCATTTCAAAAATGCCTCTTGCAAGTGTGATACTCTCATTTGCACAAATTGTGAAAATCTTGAGAAAAAGGTTCACTATCTTGTTGAAACTGTGGACAAGCTTTCAAAAGGGAAATCAAACTTTGAGAATGTCTTGGCATCTCAAAGCTGTGTTTTTGGAAAGGCTGGTTTAGACTTCAACCCACAGAACAAGCAAGATAGGTTTTCAAAAAGTTTTTTAAGAAAATCTGAAAAACAACCGATTGTTAAGACGAAACAACCGGTTGTTACATGCTTTTACTGCATGAAGAAAGGCCACTCTTTTAGATTCTGTAAAATTAGAAAATATTATGTTCCTAAAGGTTTTATGAAATGGATTCCTAAGGGATGTGATGTTTCTAACTGCAAAGAAAAGTCAAACGGACCCAAATTTGTAAGGGGACCAAATCTTGCTACTTGAAATTGTTTATGCAGGAAAAATAAAGAGGAAAAGAAGAACTGAGCCATCTGATCAAGCTGTTGAAGAAAAAGGCAGTCATTGAAGCTGAATCAATGCTATGCAAAAGATCTAAACAGTGAAAAGGAGTTTTCTTGATCAACAAGCAATTGGCTCATTGAAGAATCAACATAAGGATAAGACTTTCCTTTATTTGTTCTCAATTTCTGTTTCAAAGTTCTTTCTTGTGATAAATTTTCTTTTAATCAATGTCATCTGTTTTTAAACTGCTTTTGCTTATGGTTAAAATTTCAAAATCAAGTTTTTAACTGCTGCAGAAAAACAACCGATTGTTTCTTCGAAACAACCGATTGTTTTGAGACTGACAGCACTATGAAGAAATTGATTTAATTGCTATTTTGAATTTCTATCCGTTGCAGATCAATTTAAAAGAGAGAATCTTGGTCAAATGATCTGTGTTGAAAGCTGATTATGATCAGAAAGAAGTTACAAAAGTAAAAAAGGAATATATTCCAAAATCTTGGAAATTCAAGAGCCTTAATGACTAGTCAAAGATCACATGTGAAGACCATGTGATTTTCAGCTTTTTCTGACATTTTCTGTGCAGAACAGAGTCAAGTCCTCTCTCTCTGAAAATTAGGTAACAATTGAATGAAATTAAATTCAAATTGATTCTCTTACTGCTATAAAATCAGGTGCAGATCTCTTCCACAAGAACAACCAATTGCAACATCTCTTGCAATATCTCTTGCACCATCTCTTGCAAAAATCTGTGAAGTGTGCTCTCCTCTTTTTTCGTCTCTGCTGTCATGGAATCAATCCCTCCCACCTCCAAGAGAGTCAAAACCAGGGTTGTAAGGTCTGGAGGAAGGCTGGAAGGCTGGTTTTATGGAGACAATGATCTCATTGAGAAGTATAGATACGAGAAAAATATCAAGAAGATAAACAACCCCAAGGTTGTATGCTTTAATTGGCTGAAAAGTCAAAATCTTGATAATGTAAGAAGGCTGCTCAAGGATCAATCTCTCAGAAAGTTCCTAGAGATGAAGGGAAACATTTATCCAGATTTGGTAAGGGTGTTCTACACAAACTTGAAGTTTGAGGGAAACAATCTAGTTTCTCATGTGAAAGGTGTGGAAATGGAGATAACTCATGAAGTTTGGACTGCTGTTGCTGGACTTAAGTTTTCTGGTTGAGAATCAACAAGGGAAATCTTGGTGTGGTGGAGGATTTTAATAAAATCCAGTTCTACAAAAGTTGCTTGAAGAATCAACATACTCAAGTTAGTACATGCTCAGTTGGAGGTTTGAAGCTTGATGAGAGGTTGCTTGCTCTCATTGTAACTTGGATTCTAACTCCAAGGGGGAGTAATCACTCTGTGCTAACTGAAGAAGATCTGGTTTATATCTTCTGCATCACCAAGAAAATCAAGATCAATTGGATTCATATAATCAAAGAACACATGCAAAAAGCCATGAGGTTAGGTGATTATCATTATCCCTATGCTGTTTTAATATCTAAGTTTCTACTCTTTTTTGAAGTTAATCTTGAAGATGAAACTTCTGAGCTGGTCAAGTCAACTCAAGAGTTGAACAATGGATCACTCAGCAAGATGGGCTTTACAAAAGTAGGTGGAAAATGGATAAGCAAGGATGGTGATCATGGTGCCTCATCTAGTGGTGCTGCTAATCATGAACAAGATGAACCTGCTGATATGGATGTTCAACATGAAGATCCAACTGAAAATTTTCAAGATGCAGGACCTAGTGTTGCTGATGGACATCAAGGAGAAAGAATGCCAACCATGTCGTCTTTTGAAAGACTCATGGTGAATAGGCTTGATAGCTTTGCTAAAAATCAAAGAAGCCTCCATGATCTCTGTGTTAGTAATTTTCAAAGGATTGACACCAGGTTTGACAACATGGATGCAAGGTTTATGACTCTGGATGAACAGATTGAAGCTGTCCAGAATCAAATCTTTGATCTTCAGTTTGCTGATGAAGAAGAATGAAGGAAAAACAACCGATTGGTCATCGAAACAATCGATTGTTTTTGGTTGTTCTTTTCTGGTTTTAAAATTTCTTTCCTTCTGCTGTTGCTATTTTATTCTGATGTAATGAAAACAATATCTTGTTTTATCTATTATCTTTGTCTATTTGTGAAGACAAATAGGGGGAGATATATGCTGTGTTTCTAGTTTGTTTTAAGTTTCTGTTTTTCAGTTGATAAAACAGTTTGGAATATGTAATATATCTCTGATATTAGATGTTTTCAGATTTAAACTGTTTATCTGTATGCTAACAGAATATCAGAAGTTCAATGTATTGCTCAAAGTTCTATTGCAGGAACTGCTTCAGATTTAATCAGGTACAACACAAGCATCAGGGATTTGTCTTCATCAAATAGGGGGAGATTGTTGAACCAAGTGGTGTTCAATGTTTTGAAGAATCCAAATCCTTTGAAGGATGTTGAAGCCTCTGCTCTGCTTGATGTTGCTGTGCTGGTTTAAGCTTTGTTCTAGGGTAGTTTATATGTTGTAATCCACCCTTTGATTAAATCTCAAGCAATTAGCATCTCAATCTTTATGAAAGTAAAATGTTTTTCAAACTAAGTTGAAACAACCGATTGTTTTGTCGAAACAACCGATTGTTTATACTTAGGTGTTTTGAGAAAGATTGAAAACTGTTTTTGAAAGGTTGAAACTGTTAAGTACCAAAACAACCGATTGATTCGAGGAAACAACCGATTGTTTGTTTTGGAATCATAACAGAAAAACTGTTTTGTGTTTGACTGAGCTTTAAATGCTTTAACTGTATACGCTTCAGTCATTAAATGCTTTGACCAATCTTTTAATGCAATTTAAGAGTTTATTAAGATTTGATAACAAACTACATCTTTGAATATATTAAGAAAAACAGATTTGAGAATAGAGAAATCTTTTGAAATTTTTTCTAAAGAGTTTTTCAAAGAGCTGAAATTGCTAAGAGTTTGTGATTGATCAAGGTGCTGGAATAGGATTCTACTTGTATTGATTTCAGATATTCATCTGTAACAAGTGTAATCTTTGTACTCTGTTGAACAATTTCGTTTCTGTGTTTGCTGAGATTGGCTGTGTGTTCTTGAGGTGTTCAAGATCAGCAATCTTAGTGTTGGCCAAGGAGAGTGTGTTTCTTGAGGTGTTCAAGGCCATTCTCTTGGTTGTTGTGTAAGTGATCAAGGTGTGGTTGCTTAGTGGATATCCTCAAGGTTTCTGAGAAGACTGGATGTAGCTCTGGTTTGGAGTGAACCAGTATAAACAACTGTGTACAATCTCTCTATCTCTAACTCTTTAAATTTAGTTTATTTGTTGTTTGCTGGTATAAACAACCGATTGTTTCTACGAAACAACCGATTGTTTTTCTGGTACTACAACTTTTGCTTGCTGTTTTGGCTAACTGAATTGCTGAATCAATTGGTTTCTAAGATAAATTCATTCTAGTTTTTGAAAAGTTTGCGAAAACCCTTTCAAACTATTCCCCCCCCTCTAGTTTAAAGCCATCTTTTCTAACAAAATCCTGTAAAGTCAGTGTGATTCTGGCTTGAGGTGTTTGTTGTTTGTGGGATTCAAAGTCACCTCTTTGTGGTGTGTGTTTGTAATCTATGATTGGTTACATAGTGAAATACTCAGTGGTTTGACTGAGGACTGGATGTAGCTGTAGGATTGAGTGAATCAGTATAAACTTGTGTGTAAATCTCTCTATCTCTTCTCTCCATAACTGTTTGTATTTTCTGCTATCATAAACAACCGGTTAAATCGTCATTTTAACCGATTGAATTTCTGATACCAGTTTCTGTTTGACTATTTGATTGGTTTTCTGAATGGCTCTTCTGAGTTGATTGTTAAAGATTCATTCTAAGGAAAATATTTGTGAAAACCTTTTATAAACAATTCACCCCCTCTTATTCAAGCCATCGATCCTAACATTGGTAAGATTATCTGAGTAGGCGCCCTAGGTGTAAATTGATTTTCTGTTGTTAGGTAAGACTACCTAGCTCGGTATCTGTATGACCACTCGAGTTCAGGCGCTCTGCAGTTTAATTTTCTATGTCTAAGTTGTTTTTCTCAAGGCAAGGTAAGACAACCTAACTTGGTATGCGAGCGATCACCCGAGCTAAGCGCCCTACAGATGAGTATTGTGACTAAGTAGTTTAAGTGCATGGTAAGTCGGGCTCGCTCGTTGAGAGAACGATCACCCGAGTTCAAGCACTCTGTGGAATGATTAAGTAATGCCCAGTGGAATTGTCCGATTATGTTTACGATAAATTGGGGTTAACTCGGTGTACGAGTGAGTATTCGAGTTTATATACCCTAAGAGATAAATGAATCATTCTTGGCGTATGGTAAGACGACCTAGCTTGGTGTCAGTATGACCACCTGAGTATGCGTATAAAAATGATTAGTTAGCGGCATGTAAGACGACCTACCTCAATGTCAATATGACCACTCGAGTATAGGAACTCTATGGGTAAAACTATTGTAAACAAGGTGTTTGACATGGTAAGACGACCTAGTACGATTACCTGAGTATGGGCGCTCTGCAATTTAATTTGTTATGGGTTAAGTTGTTTGGTTTTAGGCAAAGTAAGACAACCTAACTCAGTGTAAGAGCGACTACTCGAGTATAGGCGCTTTGCAAGCAGATGGTATGGCTAAGTTATTTTAGTGGATGGTATGTCAGGCTATCTCGGGGAGTGAATGATTAGATGATCAACCGAGTAGGCGCTCTGCGAGACAAAGCTTGGTGAGATCAAGATATATGGTCCTGGGCAAAGTTCGCGAGATATACCTATGCAAGTCGAGATTGAGTATGGGCTTTTCGTAGCTAGGTATGTGTGTGGCTCGCCAAAAGGTTAGTTCTTTGAGAACCCCATGATTTCTCATGCTCAGTTTGTGCATTGAATTCTTGCTATGTTGGTTACTTTACACTCGAGATGTAGAGATGAGTTGGCTAAAGTGACGAGTTATCTGCACTTACAATTATTTTTATGCATAAGCTGGGTGAGGTTAATAAGTAAGTAACATGCATTGTCTTAAGCTAATCGAGGTATACTAAGTTAAGTAATAAGACATACATTGCTAAAGACATTCACAATCGTCATGCATAAGGTAAAGGTGTTGATAAAAGTAAAGTGCTACATTGTTCAAATGTTAAGAGAGTTAACATGTTCTACACAATTGGAAGTTAGAGCTCTTCATCCCTTAATTGACCATCGACCACAGTTTTACCCGGGCCGAGTTGGGAATAGTGAATCTCGGAGTGAAGCCCTGATGCATGTGTAATATTTGCCTCAAATCCTACAAGGTAGGATTGGGCAACATCCATTTTAAATGCCTCGGTAGCTTCAGCGAGGTCCCCATCCTTTCGGGTCAAGTCTCCCTTTAGTTTCTCGTTTTCAGCTAAGAGTTGGCTCCTTTCTTATACTAAGTGTGCGACCTCAAGAGCCCGACCCTCGACTTCTTAGCTTGGAGTCACTTTGCCTCTTGGAGTAGGTTGCGTGAATTTTGCAGCTCAGTTTGGAGTTGTTCGATTTTATTGCGGAGCTCCAAATTCTCTTGGGCCTGTTGATTCTCCGCTGCCTGCCGAGCCCCATAGCAAACGCTTGGCCCATTTGCTTCATAGCATCCATATAAAGGTTGGCTTCATCTTGGGCCATGAGTCGGTCTTTCTCATTGTTGGGTAGAAAGTATGTTAGTCATGGGTGGGGATGTCGAAGCTTGGGTCCCATAGGCTTTTCCCCCTTAAGCTTCGTGCCTCGCACTCTTGGACGATGTTGATCTCTTGATGGCCTTCAGAGTGAGCATCGCCAAGGTAGGGAGTTCAGCCATCGGAATGGGAGTGCTCGACAGTGGGAGTGGTCACTCTCTTTCTTTTGAAGACCAACCCGGAGGTGGTCTCCTCATCTTAATCGGTTGGAGTTGGGGCGACGATCACGGAAGCTATGCTTTGTTTGAGGGGTTCATCGGGCAGGGAGGTCGTTGCACTCATCCTCTTTGCCATGACTTCTAGCTCTTTCTTATTTATGCGGGACAACATTCTTTCTGCAATAAAGACAAGTGAATGGTTATAAACAACAAAAAGTAATTCTCACCAAGGGTAGGGAATAAGGAGTACCAGTGTAAGCCTGCAGAGCCCCAGAAGTGTACTTTGTTTAGAAGGAAGGAAGTGTCGAAAATGACCTCTAAGCTCGACAAGAATTTGCACACTTCTTGATCTGGTGGACGCAAATCTTTCAGGCGTCGAGCACTCTGGAACCTTGGCTCGGGAGTCCAATACAAAGGAAACCCATCCAAAAGGATTGGATCTCCTTTGTTAGCTCGGATTTTCAAAAATTTGCCCTTGAAACCCTTATAGGAAGACTGGAAGAGTGTGAGCAAAGCTCTCCTAGGGGCACCATTTAAGGATACCCATAGTTGGCGATCTGATGGTTGTTTGGCCTTAAAGAAATAAAGAAAAACTTCCACAGACGGTGAAAGGCCGAGTTGGGAACAAAGAATGGTGAAAGCACGAACAAATGCCCAGCTATTCGGGTGTAGCTAGGCAACAACTACATTTAGCTCGGTTAACAACTTTTTTTCAAAAATAGATAACGGGAGGCGCAAAAGGACCTTTTTTGAAAATAGTGACATAAAAATAACATAATGGACCAACGGGGTTCGAGGATTCATCACAACATACTGGCTCATCCTCCCTACACGGAGTTATTCTTAGAAATCTATCATGTTCTTTACCGAAATGACAACCACTTTTTCTTAAAGCTACAACACTTTCACGAGAGGTATAGGAGGAAGTTTCATCTAAAAGGATTCGGGGTGCCCAGGGGTACAAGGTTTTGTAATCCATTGTAGATTATTTATAGAATAAGCACAAACACGAAACAGAACCAAGCATTGTTCATACCAAGAAGTATGAGCAATTTAAGAGTTAAATAAGGACACATTTTAAAGCCATACAATACAATCAGCTAGTAAGCAATGATCAGCGGCAGAAAATGATAAATCTAGAAAGAATCCCAGGTTAGGCAATATGAATAATAATATGAATGCTCGATGATGAGCTCAGGCAATATAATCGACAAGATGAATGCTCGATGATGGATAAAGGTAAAGAGAGAATACCTTTTATGATAAGAGATTAAAAGGAAGTGGAAGTGTGGAGAAGAAGCTAAGAGGTATGAAAGGGTTTTGGAGGTTTCAAGAAATGAAACAGTGAAATGAGAATACGTTTTCGAACATTGGCTTATACGAGTAAAGGAATGCCAAGCGGTAATGCTTTCCCATCGTCGATTAGGATGCCACGTGTATGCATTAGATTAAGTGTGGTCAGACGTCACCTCAGAAATGTTTCGTGCACCGTGCCACACCTACCCACTAAGAAACCGTCATGTCAGTTTCCAAAGCACTCGAAAACCTCTTCGCTTAGCCAGGCTGAGCTTGAGCCTGGGGGGCTTGTGTATTGGACAGGAGTTCTCGAGTGCTCGGGACATCGGTCTAGGCATGTAGGCATGAGTTTGACCCAGTTTTGTTGGTAAGCTCGATAAACAATAATTAAAATAATAAGTTTTTCCATATATTAATATGAAGTTGTTAGTTAAATATATATTTTAACCTATAGATAAGTGTATGCGTTAATATATATATATATATATATATATATATATATATATGGTTGTTAGTTAAATAAATACATACGTAAAGTTGTTAAGTGAGTAGAGAGCACCTGAGAATAAATGTGCACAAGATTTCTTTTTTGTTGTTAGCACCATGAGTAAAGGCGCCCGTAGGCAGAATGTTTTCTGTTACGTATGCTTTCAGTTGAGATTATATTATTGTGAGTGAAAGCTGTTATAAGAGTAGTTATGAAAGCGCCTTGAGACCCCAGGTAAATGTATGTTCTTTTTGAATACTTATCATATTTTCTATGCTCTCACTAACGTGATCGTCGAAGTGTGATCAACAGGTAGAGCCCCCTCTGTCCCAACGGAACCACGTTCCAGTGCAACGAGAAAACGCAGAACGAAATCTAGAGGAGACAGGCTAAAAGCGGAGCTTTTCACCCAAGTCAACCGGCGAGAAAGTCAATCGGCGAGAACAATTAATGATATATAATAATATTAATATTATTTAATAACATTAATAATATTTAATAACATTAATAATATTTGATAATATTTAATAATAATATTTAATATTATTATTTTATATTTAATAATATTAATAATTTATACCTATATATAAAAGGGGATTCTCCATTATAACTGTTTTTGGTGTACACAAATTTGTTCCTATTTTATCCTTCTATTAATATTGCATTTTGTTATTTTATTTTGGTTATTTTTCATTTTATAATTACTTAAATTTAAAATAAAATAAAAAAAGAGTTAATATAGGAACTGATTGAAAGACGTACATTACATTTATTATTTGAAAAGAATCAGTCAAATTGAACTTTGAATTGAAAAGTGGTCTGGTTCCGTTTGAAAAGAAGGCTTAACATGCACAATTCAGAGGCACCTCACTGAGTCTGCCGTTGTGCTTAACAAGTTAAACTGAGAGTTAAGAATGATTAAATTATTCATCTGAAGAAATAATCAAATAATTAAGAGGTTCTCAGATTACCAAGATGTGCAAGCACTTTTCCCTTCCATGTTCCATAAATTGAGAAACATAACGCAAGAAGGAGAAAAACGAAATGTGTATATAGTTATATTAAGAAAGAAGAAATTTTATCTTCTCCCAAATGCGTATTGTCTCACTAATTACAGAAAGAAAAACGAATTCAGATCGTTGCATTTACCTCTGTTACTACAAAGATGAATTCAGCCTTCACGTTATGAAATAGTTTTGTGTCGTTCCTCTGTAAAATTCGCTTTTGTCACGATTTACTTTGATCAAATGAATCAATTCTTCACCGGATCAATTTTCCTCCAATTTACTTCACTGAAACTTAGCATCACATGTTGTAGATTATAAATCCAACTGTAGATTTCGAACCTAAACAAATGATAGTGCAGGAGGCGGTGATGGTGGACAGTAGAAACGATGACAATGGCGGCGATGACGGACAAGGAAGGGCATGATAGTGAGGGTTAGGTTTAGGGTGCACGAGAGTGAGTGAAGGCGAGAATGTTTCGTGATAGAAGGTTTTATGAACGTGAGGAGAGAGTTTCATGAACATGAGGGGAGGGTTTGTGAAGAGTTTGCAGAGAGAGAGGGAAGAGTCATGTTTGATTTTAAAATCCAATGGAAGGGTTTGTTAACTAATTGCATTCATTTTTTCTAAGAGTCAAAAGGAGGTTTTAAAAAAAAATTAGGAATAATCAGGAATGGTGTATGGAAGGAAGGAAAACACGAGATTTTTATTCCGAAGGATAATTGTGACAGTTCAAAATGACACATTCTGAAGAATAATTGTGGCGCTTAGTAAAATGTCGTATTATACGGAAACTTGTGACAATTATTAATAACCGCCATATTAAAACTGCCACTTTATACATGATTTTTTTATAATGATTAAAGAAATAACAAACAAATGCAGGAGTAAGTTGTTTAGATAAATTCTTCTTCAAACTCTTACTAGAGAAGAAATTAAGAAAGTAAAATGAAATAAGTTTCTCTCAAAAGTTAAAATTAACTTATCCACCGAATAATTTACAAAAATTTCCCCATTTAGTTATTCCAAGAGTTACCTTTACCTTATAAAAGAAAATTATGTATCTTTTTCAATTTACAGGTCTCAATGCATTTAAGCTCATACCTCAAACTATATTTAACAAATATATATTCCACCCAATATCAAAATCATATTCCACAAACATATTTACACACAAAAACATATTGGCGACGACGTACCTCTTGCGACAAGCGACGGTAATGGCGATCAGAAATTGCACTAAGAAGAGTGAGAGGGGTGAGATGGTTTGCGATGAGGGTGAGAAGAGGGGTTCTTAGTGAGAGTAAGAAGAGGGGTTTTCGATGCGAGTGAGAACATGGGTTTGCGATGAGACTATGAAGGGCTTTCAGTAAGAGTGAGAATGTAAAAGGTTATATTGAGAGTGAAAAGGGTTGCAATGAGAACGAGAATGATTTTGCAGTGAGAACAACTACGGTGAGAATGACTGTGAGTGAGAAGAGAACGATTGCAGTGAGAGAAGAGGAATACGAAATGGGGCAAGGTGCAAGGAATACAAAATGGGGCAAGGTGAGTGAGGGTTTATGAGATGTAATGGGGTGGTGAGAGTAAGGGTTTATAGAATGGGGCAATCAGAGTTAGGGTTTACGAAAGAGGTTCAGTGCTAGAGGAATGTGAAGCTTGACCAATGAGGGTTTACGAAAGAGGTTCATTGACTGAGGAAAGTTAAGGTTTAGTGGGGAATACAAAAAAAAGATTCAAAGAGGTATATTTTCGAAGAGTGAAAGAGGGGAATACGAAAAAAAACTTTAGGAAAGAGGAAGGTTACGGAGGGAACGAAACACGAGAGAGTTTTTATTTCAAAGGATAATTATGAAGGTTCTACATGCCACATTTCGAATGGACATTATGGCGCTTATGAAGTTGTGGTATTATACAACTAATTATGGCAGTTTTTAATAACCGCTACCACATACACGATTTTTGTAGTGAATGTTGTTGAACATTGGCTTTGATGTCTCCAAATCTATGTGGATTGCTTAAAGACTTTGATGATGGGTTTCTGGGTGTGTTTTGGGTAGTTTGAATTTGTAATCCACTCATAGAATTGATTCAAGGTTATTTGATTTTAATCCTTTTGAAAATGATGTGTTTTCAAAGAGAAGCAGAAAAACAACCTGTTGATTTCTCGTTTTAATCGGTTGTTTATCTCTCAACTTGTTTGAAGGGTTTTTAAACTGTTTGACTTTGGTTGACTTTGCTGTCAAACCAATTCAGCCGGTTGTTTCGAAAAATCAACCGACTGTTTTTTGAAAATCCTTAACAAAATTCAGTTTAACTTATTCAATTTGTTTTGTTTGTTTTAAAACTGATTTGGCTTTTGCATTAAATGTTTTTAACAACTGCTTGGAGTGTAAATAAGTGGTTATACGCTCCTGGTTATCATGGATTCAAATTAACACTTTCAAAATAAGTTTTTCCAAGGTTGCTTAATGCTTTTGATTTTTACTAAGAGTGGAATAGGACTGTTGTGTATTCTTTCAATCCAGTCTATGATTGTATCAGGTGTATTCTATTCCCTTCTTCCTTGATACTTGTATTTTTGTACTGGTGTTGTCAAGAAGTGTTGTGTGTTCTTGAAGGGATCAAGATCAACATTCTTGGTGTGGTTTTTTCCAAGGAGTGGTGTGTGTTATTGAGGGGTTCAAGATCATCACTCTTAGTGTGTGTAGCTTGTAATCTAGGGTTGATTACATAGTGAATTCTTAATGGTTTATGAGGATTGGATGTAGCTCAGGGTGTTGAGTGAACCAGTATAAACATTCTGTGTGAATCTCTCTATCCTTACACTCTTTAAACTGCTTTAACTTTGTTTTTATAAAGTGCTGATAAAAACAACCGACTGTTTCGTAAAAACAACCGGTTGATTTTCTGCATCAAGCTTAAAAATAGTTTTATATTTGGCTGGACAGATTTTCCAATGATTAATTCTTCATAGCCTTTCACTCTACCTTCAATACTTGTGAAAATCTTTCAAAAACAATTCACCCCCTCTCTTGTTTAGTCCTATAATTCTAACAGTTGGCATCAAGAGCAAGGTTCTTGAAAGTCATTCAAGTTTCGATCCTAAACCTTTTTTAAATGGCTGAAAAATTACCCTTCGGGGAGGGTGCTTCAATAAACAGGCCACCTCTGTTTTGTGGACTGAATTATCAATTATGGAAGATTAGAATGAAAATCTTTGTTAAATCAATTAATTTGTGAGCGTGTGTATATAAGGTTAAAAGAGTGGGAAGTTGGCTGTGTTATGTGTGCAGGTCTAGGTTCTTATGGATGAGAAGCCAAAATGATGGGAATGTTAAGAAGAGGAAGAAGGAAGGTAGAAGGCAGGGGTTGCGTAAGGAAAGCAGAACCGGAAAGAGGTGGAGGGAGCTGTAGGTGTCAAATCCTTAGTCAAGATGGTGTGTTTATTTTCCAAAGTATCATAATTGATTGAGAATGGATACTTAAAATGAGATGTAATCTATTCAAATATGCTGAAGATTGAAAAGCGATTTCTTAAATACCAGTTATTGCAGATTTTCAAAAAATCATGAGTGCAATGAAATTTATTTTGAACAATTTGAAAGAATTAATTAATTAAAATGGGACACTTCCAACCGTATACAAATGTGTATATGGATTGTGTAAAGTGTGAATGCTGACAACACAATCATTCAGTCTCAAACCAGACGCAACACTGAGAACCACCCATAGATTCAATTAACAGTTGCACTTTGTCCCACCTTCTTGGCACCACCTTCATCTTTATCCTCTGTGTGAGGAAGGGACTGATATATAAGCTTAAGAAGTGGAATGGATGGTGATCTTGAATTTCTTTCATTCACATTCTATATATGGCTTCTGTTGGGTCATGGGTCTGGCCCGATGTTTGGTCATTTATGGGTCGTTTCCCGACCTGTGTATCTAACATTATGAGCGAGCACAAGTCAAGGGATCTCAATCAATCAGACTTAATCATCCTTAATGACTCAATTAAGACATAATCATGACTAAACATCTAATAGACACCACAGGGAGTACTCTCAACTCCTATTTCATATTATACTCATTACATTATATTTATGCTCTTACTGACTTGAACGTCGGAGTGTCATCGCAGGAGGAGCCCCCTCTCGTTTCCAGAAGGCCTTGATCATCCAGATCCCGACCGACCTTAAGTTGGATAGAACAGCTTCAAATCTTTAATTTCATCTAGCTTTTGTTTCTGCTAGAGGGTTAATGGCACATAAAGTGCTCGGGAAAAAGTTCATTTGTCTTGGTTTATATAACTATAGCATGCTGGATTATCACTCCCTGACATAGTATTTGGTACATTTTGCAATATTTAGTTTATTTGTCTTTCTATATTCATCACTTTTTATCACTTTTTTTCAATTTTTTTACTTTGATTGTTAGTTTCCAAAACTCAAAGTAGCAAATTAATTGAAACAGTGGCGTGCATTGCAGAAAAGTGCGTTCTGTTTTGTTCCTTGAAAAGCAAATTTAGAAAGCAAAAAGACCCACGAAGAGGTTCAGCAAAACAGTTTAGTTAGAAAAATGAAGTTTAGAAGTCTCTAACAGTTCATTTCAATTTTTAGTACAGAACTAGTTCGCTGAAGTAATCAATAATCCGTTGACGAGGATAAATTGGTTTTGTTTTATGCTGGCACAGGTAAAATATATTGTAAAATATCTAAAGCTTCTTCCATTAACAAATACATGTGCCCTTTTTTAAGAAGAATTTCAAGTTAAAGTTGTTAGGTGATGGATCTAATGTCTACCATTCTTAGCCCTCCTTTCGATCAACTTAATGTGATGATCAAAGAAAAGAAAAAAAAAATCGTAGCTAATGTCTCCAAACATTTGTTCAAGGTATAGTATGACAAGTACCTAGGCTAGGTTGGTGGACAACATGAAGTTTAACTAGAAAACAAGTGTATCCCTTTTACAGTTCAACAATTACACAAGCTTTACATACCTAATCTACATTTCAGGTAATGTCAGAAGTAAAAGCTATTTAAAATGCTCACTGCTTCAATGTCACTCCCAACACAGCATGAGGATAAATACAACTTCAACTTCTATGAAAGGAAGTTTAAAAGTATTTACATTCCACAACTCCTTTCGCTTCAACTTCCCTCTCTCATGTAGGAGTCACAATTTCAAACCCTTGTACTTGTTTTCTCTGTATTTCATTGTCCAATGGTACAAACAGACTTTGAAAGACCTATGGAAGAAATAGGGTTGAAACGTACATGCATAACAGGTTACCATCACTTCTGAACGTTTAGTAAATGCCGATTACATAGTGAAATATTTGCAACTGTAATTGAAAAGGAACAAAGATATTTTGGAAAATTATTTAGCACCTGTAGAAGAGGAAGACAAATGGGATTTGCTCCACATCTATTTCTGAACTTGTGCTTCATCTTATTACCTTAGCACTCAGTTTCTGAAAGTGATCAATCTTTCCCCCAGTCTTCGCCTTCTAGATTCTGACAACTCTGGTTGAGCAATGAACATTCCCAAGTTAATCCTTCACTTGGAAATGATTCAAATTGGGGACAATCATCAATTATTAGTTTCTTGAGATGATTATGAGCGTTCTCCTGTGAAATTCTTCTCAGATTTTGGCACCTTCTCAGATGAATTAAACGGATCTTTGGAAAGAAATCTAGCCGAAAGATTGTAAAAGAGTTGCAGCTAGCATCAATAGTCAATTGTTCAAAGAAAATTGTAATGGGTCATGGGAACATTCACAAGTGGGCATGAAACAATTTCCAAGAAACAATTTCCAAGAGTTCAAGCGACGATGTGTCCATGCCGCTAATGATGAGCTTATCACAGTGGCAAATAAATTTTAAATGAAGAAGTTGTTGTGACAAACCTTTCAGCTTGGGACATTGATCCACAAAAAGATGTTGAAGACGTGGAAAAGTAGTTTTACATTCCCATTCCTTCATGTTGTAGAATTCCAACCTTTCCAAGGACGGAAATGAAGAGTTGGTCCCATAAAATTCAGCACCAATGCTCACTATTCCATCAAGTCGTCTAATTTTGAGGGTTTTCAAAGATGACTACAGCCTATCCAACTTGGGAATTCTATACCTCTGTAGTTTTTTATTGACAAACGCTCCAAGTGTTTGGAGGGCTGGAGAATCTCAAGTAGTTCCTTTTCTTTCCTTGGATCATCAGGGATGGGGTTTTTATTCCATTTTAACTTTAACCTTGTTTTATTCTTCAAATCCATGGCTAATGCTTCTGATGAATTCATAATATTCTGCAACTCCTTAATTGATAGGTCTCCATAAGATTGAGTCCTCCTAGTTGTTTATTACTGAATTCGCTATTTTTATGGACAAAAAAGGTACTCCGTACTAGAAGATTCTTTAAATCTTCCAAATCCATTGGCAACTTTGTCCCTTTTGTATTTTTAAATTCCAGACAACTCAATTTGGTGAGTTTATGCAAATTTGATGACAGCTCCTTCATATATCCACAAAAGTTCAACTTGAGTATTAACAAGTTATAGAGCAAACATGTTGAGTCGCGTAGCTTTTGTATCCCAGTTTTCGAAAGTTCTAACGATTGGAGATGTTTAAGATTGCCTATAAAATCTGGGACCTATACATGGTCCAAACAAGAATAGAAAGATATAACATGCAAAAACTTAAACTTGGAGAACACATCATGTATTGAAATCTTGAACTCCCAAGGATAATACACAATGCAAGTTCTCCCAATTTCTGTAATTGAAATAAATGAACACATTCTTTTAGCATCAGTTAAACTCCCAAAACCATTAAAACATTTGCATCATCTAATGCAAATGAAAAATGACAGGTTGTTTTCGGTATACATTTTCCTTTATCAAATTTCAACTTGAAACAATTGTTTCCACAAACATATTTTGTCAGATCATTCAGAAGGTCATGCATGACAAAACCCCTTTTGGATGTCTAACTTGTTGAGGACACTCTAGAAAATTTTGGGCCATCCACAACAAAATTAACTTCTCCTTCACAAACTCATAATCTTTGGGAAATAAGGCACAATAAGCAAAACACCGTTTAAGATGAGAAGGAAGGTAGTGATAGCTCAGAAATAGTGTAGAAATAATTTCACTCTCTTCCTTTGGTAAGTCCCATATGTCTGCTTTCCAATATGCTTTCCAATCTGAAATTGATGACTTTGTGCGTAAAAGACATCCAATTGCTTTCAAAGCTAAAGGTAATCCTTTGCACTCTTTAACTATCCTTCTACCAATCTTCTTTAACTCATCGTTCAATTCAAGATTATCATCTTTTGATGCATGTTTTGCAAAACCTTTCTAGCATTGATCCTCTCGCAATTGCTTTAGGCGATGCACTTTAGACTGCATGTTAGAAGCAACTTTCTTATCACGTGTTGTAACAAGAATTCTACTTCTAGTAGCGTCATAGGTAAGAGGAGTTCGCATCGTGTTTGGTTCCAAACATCATCTAATACAAGAAGAAATTTCTTTCCTGACAATTTTTTTTCCAGTTTTTTGTGAATCGTTTCTAGGTTTCCACTATCATCTTTCCTATCAGTGATTGCCTCAAGCATAGTTTTTGTCAAGGCCAAAACATGAAAGTTATCTGAAACACGGACCCAAGCTTTGCTATCAAATTTAGCATTGTCAATCTTTGGGTCATTGTATACATGTTGAGGGAGCGTGGATTTACCCAACCCACCCACCCATACCCACAATAGAAAGAATTGACGACGATTATCAGTTTCTGATGGGAGCCAATTAATGATTATATATTTATCAGCATCTCTGCCATAAATAACACTTTCAATCATCTTATCAAAGAAGATGATGGCACGTTACTACCTAATCCATCACCAAAATAAGTACACTCTTTCAAACCAAGAGCACCCTTTTGCCTTGCAAGATATTCTAATTTTTCTAAGACTTCTTTCAACCCTAAGTCAATTCTCTTGTTAAATGAACTGAAAGTAGAGTTGATGAAGTTTGATACCTTGTAAGCGATGGTTTGAGGTTCAAGTTCAGCTTCCACTTGACATCTGGTGAGTTCATAATCTATTTCGTCCAAAAGATCCTCTACATCAAAGACAACCTCTTTGACCACAAAAAGCCATGCTTTGACGTGTGGATCTGTGAACTGCTTTAGTTCAGCATCATCAACGAGAGCATTGATGGAGTGCAGCATGATGTTCGAATTGCCGAGCAGTTTCTCATCAAGTTTTATTCTCCGAAAGAAGTCTACAACCTGAGGAGAAGCCAGCCTATCAAATGCAAACTGAAGGAAAGCCGAAAGAAGAGCACCACCAACAAGTTCTACTGCCATGGTAGAAATTGGCAAGGGATAGGGTGAATGGAAATCATAAATTTGAAGTTCAGATCGTAACAATTATTGATGAGATGAGTAGTAAGTTGTTCTACAGAGGATGCCTTGACTTTAAGATGGTGGAACATCTTTTCTTTGAGTCTTCTTGAAAACTAGAATATTCTCAGTTTAGTTCCCTGATCCTGCCACGAATAAGAAAGCGTGATAGTTGGATTAGAAGTGGATGGTTCAAACTTTAGCAGATTGAATTTTATTCAACGGTTTTGATGAGTTGGACTTGTGTGTGTATAAATCCATAGTGTAGAAAATCTGCTTAAAAACGGTTGATGCCCCAAGTCGAGCAATAATTGTTGAATTTTCTGACAAACCTATTTAATGAATAAGTCCAACTGTTGAATTTTCCTAACTCTAACTTTACTTGTGGAAAAATTTACACCTAAATATCGGTCAATTGAATAAATTTTACGACTTTTTGGAGTATTTCTAATTTTAATATATTATTTTGTGGGTTATGACTCAGCTTTCTGTTTTCTTGACATAATTGAGAGGTTACTTGCCACAATTAAATTGCAATCAATGGGAGGTTAATTGCCACAATCAATTGCAATCAAAGGAAGGTTAATTACCATTAATTGTCTTTATTATTGTTGTCTCCTAGAACCACTATATATAGTGGCTTCCTCCAAGCAATGTAACACACAACAAACAGCAACACACACTTGTTTCCTCTCTCTTTTTCCTATACTCTCTATTTCTGCTCTTGGGTGTAAGCGTTTAATCCATATAGAGAGAATTTGTTTTGGGGCTATTTATCTATTAGCCCGAGAGGAATTCATTGTACTCCCAGTACCATTATAGTGGAAGTTTTGACTCTCTCGTCGGTGGTTTTTTACCTCTATTCAAAGGGGTTTTCCACCTAAAAAATTCTGGTATCATTCTCATTTTTCCTTGTTACTTTAATTTCTCATAATTTTTGTTTAAAATTATCACGCTTCCGCACACGATATCCCTACAAATTGGCATCAGAGCTTTTCGATAATTCAACCAGGATCTGTTGTTCAATAATGTCAAAATTGGATATTGAGAAATTTCATGGTAAAATCAGCTTTGCTATTTGGCGAGTCCAGATGCTAGTTGTTCTCACCCATAATGGTTTAAAGAAAGTTTTGACAGGTAAAATGATGAGACCAACCACTATGACGGAGGAGCAGTGGGATGAGATGGATGAAAAGGCATTGTCTGCAATCCAGTTATGCTTGTCCCATGAGGTGTTGCGTGAGGTCATCAACGAGAAAACTACAGCAGGCATATGGAGTAAATTGGAGTCTCTATACATGACCAAAAGCAAACAAACTCCGATTAAAGGAGCGACTCTTTACACTCCGAATGTCCGAAGGTACTCCCATCCAATCTCACCTTGATGAATTTAATTCCATCATAACTGATTTGGAAAATTTGGATGTTAAAATTGATTATGAGGATAAAGTCGTTCTACTTATTGTTTCTCTACCACCCTCGCATCGACAATTCAAAGAAATTATGTTATATGGTAATTATCTTACCTTAAGCTTTGATGATGTCAAGACTAATTTACTAGCCAAAGAAAAATTTGATACTCAAATTCATTCTGAAAGTTCTGGTGAAGGATTAGTAGTTAGAGGGAGAAACCAAAAGAAAGGTAGGAACAATAAATATAAATCTAGGTCAAAATCTAGAGGCAAGAACTCCAAATATTGTCGTTATTGCAAGAAAAAGGGACACGAAATCTCTGAATGTTATAAATTGAAAAATAAGCAAGATAGAGAAGATAAGGGAAATGGTAAACAACTAGAAAAATTTGCCGAAGCTAGTATTGTTGAAACTGAATATGATGGGGATTGTTTTGTAGCTTCCAACACTGAACAAAGGTCTAAAAATGAATGGATTCTTGATTCTGGTTGTACTTTTCACATGTCTCACAATAGAGATTGGTTTACCACATATGAACCATTTATAATGGTCTTGTTTTGATGGGAAACGATGCTCAATGCAAAGTTGTTGGTGCAGGAACAATCAAAATCAAGACACATGATGGAATTGTTAGAACTTTAACAGGTGTCAGATATGTCCCTGAGTTGAAACGGAATCTCATTTCCTTAGGCACCCTTGAATCTCATGGGTGTAGATACTCAGCTGAAGGTGGAGTTTTAAAAGTGTCTAAAGGAGCTCTTGTGTTACTAAAGGCAATTTGATGTGATAGTTTGTATGTGATGCAGGGTTCAACAGTTACAGGTTCTGCAGCTGTTGCCTCACCCAACAAAGATAACACCAAGTTGTGGCATATGAGATTAGGCCACATGAATGAGAATGGAATTCTAATCCTCAAGAAGAAGGGTCACCTTGGTAACCACTGTACTGGAAAGGTTGATTTCTGTGAACATTGCATTTTTGGTAAGTAGAAAAAGGTTAGTTTTTCTAAAGCCATACACAGAACCAAAGGTACTTTGGATTATATTCATTCGGATCTTTGGGGTCCATCAAAAGTTCCCTCCAGAGGTAAATGTCGTTATATGATGACAATTATTGATGATTTCTCACGAAAACTGTGGGTGTATTTTCTCAAACATAAGAATGAAGCATTTTCCACTTTTAAAGAGTGGAAATTATTGATTGAGAATCAGACTGACAAGAAGATAAAGAGGCTAAGGACAGACAATGGCCTTGAGTTCTGTTCGAATGAATTCAATGACTTCTGTAAGAAAGAAGGAATTTCCAAACACCTCACCATCCTAGGGACTCCACAACAGAACGGGGTTGTAGAAAGAATGAATAGGACTATCCTTGAGAGAGTTCGTTGCATGCTCTCCCATTCTGGTTTGAGCAAATCTTTTTGGGCTGAAGCGGCTTCAACGACATGTTATCTGATAAACCGCTCTCCTAACAGATCAATTGATTGCAACATTCCAGAAGAAGTTTGGTCAGGTAACCCTGTTCATTATTCTAATCTTAAAATATTTGGTTTCCCTGGTTATTCTAATGTAAACGAGGGAAAATTAGAATCTCGTGCTAAGAAGTGCATTTTCTTGGGTTATGGATTAGGGGTTAAAGGCTATCGTTTATATGACCCGGAATCTCACAAAGTAATTTATAGTCGGAATGTGACCTTTAATGAAAATGTTATGCTCTCTTCTGTAAAAGATACTGTCATTTCCTCAATTGATACAAGTGACCAGGAAGATGCTCGAGAGAAGGTGGAGTTTGAGATTAAAGCACCCGCTCATGAGGAAGACGTTCCCAATTCCTCCAGTACTCAAGATGATCAAGTTACTGTTATTGATGGTACAAGTGAACATTTGAGTCCACATGAGCAATGTCCACCTAAACGACGAGGGTTACCACAGCCGTGGTCTATGGCTCAAGAACTTCCACAGCAGAGACCAAGAAAACCGACTCAAAGATTAATTGCAGAATCTGCCAACATTGCTTATGCTTTAACTATTTCACAAGAGATGGGTGAAGAAGGTGAACCCAAGAATTACTCTGAAGCTATCTCTGGTGATGACTCAACAAAGTGGATTGCTGCTATGCAAGAAGAAGTTGAGAGTCTTCTCAAAAACGAAACATGGGAATTGGTAAAGTTACCAGAAGGAAAACGAGTCATTAGTTGCAAGTGGATCTTTAAGAGAAAAGAAGGGATCCCTGGTGTTGAGAGTACAAGGAATAAAGCAAGATTTGTTGTAAGAGGTTTTGATCAAGAGAAAGGTATTGACTTTAATGAAGTATTTTCTCCTGTTGTTCGTCATATTCAATACGTATATTACTTGCTTTAGTTGCCTTGTATGATCTGGAGCTGGAACAGTTAGATGTGAAAACCGCTTTTCTTCATGGTAATCTTGAGGAAGAGATTTACATCCAGCAGCCTGAGGGGTTTGTTCTTGGAAAGGAGAACCATGTATGTCGTTTGAAGAAATCTCTCTACGGCTTGAAGCAATCACCAAGACAATGGTATAAAAGGTTTGATTCTTTCATGATTAGACATGGATACTCCAGAAGTAGCTATGATAATTGTGTTTATTTTCAAAAGACTATGGGTCATTTATATACTTGTTGTTATATGTTGATGATATGTTGATTGCCGCAAGAGATAAATCTTTAGTTAACAAGTTAAAGGCCCAACTTAGTAGTGAATTTGATATGAAGGACTTAGGTCCTGCCAAGAAAATTTTAGGAATGGAGATCAATAGAGATCGTCAAGCTGGAAAACTTTTTCTATCACAAAAGAAGTATGTTCTTAAGATGCTTGACAAATTTGGAATGCGAGATTGCAAAGCTGTTAATACCCCAATTGCCACCCACTTCAAGTTGTCATCAGATCAGTGTCCAAAATCAGACGAGGACAAAAGGCGCATGTCACATGTCCCGTATTCAAATGCAATTGGAAGTCTCATGTATGCTATGGTATGTACTAGACCTGATTTAGCTTATGCCGTTAGAATTGTTAGCAGGTTCATGCATAATCCAGGCAAGGCACACTGGGAAGCCGTTAAATGGATACTTCGTTATCTGAAAGGTTCTCCAGATCTTGGTTTGGTATTTGATCAACATAGAGCCGATCCCGGAGGAGCAGTTGGCTATGTTGATGTTGACTATGGTGGTGATTTAGATCGGAGAAGGTCACTTTCAGCCTACATTTTTACCCTATGTGGGTCTGCTATCAGTTGGTATTCTTCACTTCAAGCCATTACGGTTTTGTCCATCACTGAAGCAGAATATATTGCTGCTACAGAAGGTATGAAAGAGGCTATATGGCTTCGAGGCTTGGTAAGTGAACTTGGTCTTCAACAAGATGTTCTTGTTATATTTTGTGATAGTCAGAGTGTTGTCCACTTAACCATGAACAACAAGTATCACTCAAGGACCAAGCACATTGAAATTAAACACCATTTTATCCGAGACATTGTTGATACAAGAGATATAATTGTTGAAAAAATTCATACGGCCGGCAATCCTGCAGACATGTTGACCAAGCCACTTCCATCGGCTAAGTTCGATCATTGCCTGAACTTAGCTGGTATTATCCATACTTAATCAAGGCTTCATGGCGAAAGAGTGTTCCAGTCAAGGTGGAGATTTGTGGGTTATGACTCACCTTTCCGTTTTCTTGACATAATTGGGAGGTTACTTGCCACAATTAAATTGCAATCAATGGGAGGTTAATTGCCACAATCAATTGCAATCAAAGGAAGGTTAATTACCATTAATTGTCTTTATTATTGTTGTCTCCTAGAACCACTATATATAGTGGCTTCCTTCAAGCAATGTAACACACAACAAACAACAACACACACTTGTTTCCTCTCTCTCTTTCCTATACTCTCTATTTTTGCTCTTGGGTGTAAGCGTTTAACCCATATAGAGAGAATTTGTTTTGGGGCTATTTATCTATTAGCCCGAGAGGAATTCATTGTACTCCCAGTACCATTATAGTGGAAGTTTTGGCTCTCTCGCCGGTGGTTTTTTACTTCTATTCTGGTATCATTCTCATTTTTCCTTGTTACTTTAATTTCTCATAATCTTTGGTTGAAATTATCACACTTCCGCACACGATATCCCTACATATTTAAATAAAAATAATAATTTTCTTATCAGTCAGATACAAAATCTTGCTTTTAAAATGAAAATAATGTTAATATTTGAATCTCATGATAGAAATTTTGTTTCTGGTTTATATGTAAGAAAGTTATGCTATATATAAAGTGTATGATTAAAAAATTAATGAAACTCTTCCCTACGACAGATCTCCTTTCCTTGTAAAATTATATTTTGTACCTTACATGCACAATCACTTGCATTTAGCAAAGTGAGAGGTAGTGAAAGAATATCTTCACGGGGAAAAGACTCTAAATCCAGTCTTTGAATATACAAGATTTGTAGAGAGGTGTTGGCTCCGAATAAAGACTTTTTATGGGTCTTGCAAGAATGGTGCAGAGTAGGAAGGGGTAGTAGAACTGCAGCAGAGGTTGTAAGGACGTGTGGAGGATGCTGGAAACATGGTGCTCATGAAGGTTAATTCATAAGCATGCTTTGGTTCATTATCTATTGTGGTTGAAAAACAAGATCTCCTGGAAAATGGGCAGCAGTAACCACATTTCCAAAGCTTTATTGTGCTCATCTATGAGTGCTTGCCAGTGGTTTTATGCCAATGTTCTAGGCAAAACTACCCATGCCAGTGCCTTTTACGGGTGCTTGTGGAGGATATGCATGTAATAGTATAATATAGGTTGTTTTTAAGTTGTATAGAATTAAGCTTAGGGGGCTGGAGTAGTCCTGCTGTCCTGTTATTATGCAGAACTTAAAAGCACATTTCTGCTGAGTTTAAGGCATAATTCAGCAGGTTTTATCTATGTTATTTGTAAGTAAGATGGTTGGGTTGTAGGCTTTTTATTTTATAAGGTTGGAACACTCTCTATTTAACTAATTAATTCTTTGTTGATAAAAAAGAAACTATACAATACAATAC